>NC_063162.1:3121172-3338672 GCF_023159225.1 Perognathus longimembris pacificus | reverse complement strand
GCACTGAGGTCCCCCCGGGAGGGAGCCATTCCAAATATTCTTCCCATGTTTGGTGATTTTCCTGTGTCCCTCCCTTCAGGTAAAGCAGACACGCCCGACCCACCCGTTCCTTCAGTAGAGAGAGAAGGCCCAGACTCCATCTTCCCTTCTCCTCTCCGACAGAAGAAGGCACGCACTCCGCACTGGGAGGGGAGACAATGGCTAAACGTAGGAGTCCTTCCACGGCAGACATCTCTGTCGGGCTGAGGAAAGGCCTGACCTACAGAAAGATTTGTGAGTTTCACACAGGGAGATGAAGCCAGAGCTGTGACCTTTCCATTCCGGTTGCTGGAGGGACAGGAGAGCTGGAGCCCCTGCTGAAGGACGGAGAGAAGTGCTCACAGGCTGCTCCAAGGCCCGGCCTTGTGGGTCTCCAGTGGGTCTCCGGTGCCACCGGATCCAAGGTCCTGTCTGCCTTCTTTCCAAAGTGAGAGGCGCTCTGGGGCTGGCAGCGCTGCGGAGTAGGTTGTGTCCAGCACAGGACTGGCCCTGGAACGCGCTATTTAAGTGTGGAGTTTGAGAATGAAGATGAACGCTGCTTCTGTGTCCCTCGGAGCGGGTTGATAGCAGTGTCGGGCACTTGGGGGGGATTAAAAGCTGCAGTGAGTTTCATGCTCTGCCCTCCTGTGCTGCTCAGAACTGCAGAGGTGTCCAGACCACTGCCACCAAAAGAGTCCCGCGGGGAGCAGCGCGCGTTCGGCGACGGGCTGGAAGCCTGGCCGGGCCTCCGGCTCAGCTGGTCTCTGGTCTGCACCCGCCTTAGGGCAGGACTTGGTGAGTGAAGCGCTCATTCTGGCCTCACCTGGCATCCATAACCCAGTGCCCTGTGGAGGTTTCCTCTCTCTCAATCCCAGTGCCCGGCCAGTGCTAGCCACGGAGCAGCAGCTACCCACGGAGCAGCAGCTACCCAGAACTCGGGTCCTCTGAATGACGTCTGTTCCCCAAAGCACCGGAGGCTGATCCTGAATGTGAGAGCGGAAGGCAGGCTGGGAAGTGAGCAAGGAGAAGCAGCAATCTTTCTGGAAAAGAATTTGTAGGGCGTTCTAGAGGAAAAAAGGAAATAGAGAATTCCGGTTAGTCCTAAGAGTCCTTCAGAATGTACAGAGCAGCATGAAGCTTTTCCTAGGACTCTTTATCAAGCAGGCACCCTGAGACCTCGACTGGCACCCCCGGAGCTAGGCCAGAGAATGCTGGCATGGACGCTTCCTAACCGCAAAGGGAGACCACCTCTCCAGGCCCCTGCCTCCCTCCCGCCCAGGGCTCTCCAGGCCCCTGCAGGACGGGCTGAGCACCGGCTGGGAGGTGAGTATACGCAGGGCTGCCTGGAGCCCATGGGAGGGCGTTACAGGCAGTCCAGCCCCCGACGTCTCCAGGCAGCCTGCCCCCAAGGACTGTCCTTGGGTGACCTTGGCTTACCAAAGGCAAGTAGGGCAGCGGGATGGTGGGGCCACTCCTCTACACAGGTCCTGCGAGGCTGTCACCAATACTTCCAGGCAAGTGTGCAGCGAGGGGCAGCTGCTCAGGGTCAGGGGACTGGGCGAGGACTGTGCCCAAGAACTCCCCTCGATGTATCGTCCTCCAGCAGGTGCCGGCTTCTGCTTCCGTCTCTGATCTCTATTATTAGTCAGGGCTGCATTCTGAATCAGAGACAGAGACGTGACCTTTTCCACGCGGACACTCACGTGGCACCTCGGTCGTCAGCGTCCACGCAACGTGCACATGCAACTAGAGCGGCCTCGGGCTTGAACTTGGAGAGCTGTGTTACTGAAGACACAAAGGCTGGGAGGGATCTGTGGCTGCCTGGGCCTGAGCTCTTTTGTGCTTTAGTCCACAGCGGGGACTCGGTCTCTCCTTCCTCTTCAAGGTCAGGGTCTGCCAGAAAGCAGAGGGCTCCCAACCACAGTCAGCCACTACGATCTCGTAAAAAGATACCGTGAAGCCCGGCACAGGTGTGGTCCCGGCCCTCAGGAGGTAGGAGAAGGCAGATGGGGAGCTTGAGGTCGGCCTGGCATGCATAGTAGACCCTGTCCCCCCAAAATGCAACCAGCTGCCTCGAGGGGATGGGTAGAGTGGGGATAGAAAGGGGGGATGATGGAATGGGTGGCACCGATCAATACGCAGTATATACATAAATTGACATGTTGTACAATTACCTAAAGATGACAATAGAGAAGGGGATACGAGCCACTTAGGTAACCTTATATTTTTCAGTAGCTACCGTGTAAAAGTCTAAAGAAGTGAGGCAACATTAAATGTATATTTATCATTGCCATAGAGGCTAATTTTATTATCATGTCCACGTGTATCGGTATAAAATGATTAACGTGTTGATTTCCTTCGGCTCTACAGGAAGTCGTGGGAGTCGGGTGGGTTTTCTTCTCCCTGCGTCTCAGCATGGCCTTGGCCCAGCCACAGTCTAGTCCTGAGCAATTCTGTGGGACGTGGTTGTTCCCACGACCCATGCACGCTGGCCTTTTCCAAGGGCGCTCCCGGGACACCTGGACATCCGGCTGGAGTGGCGCCCAGGCATTGCCTGGCTAATCAGTTGGTGTACATGCACCCGTCCCCCAGCACCCATAATGTACACGCGACGTGTCGTAGACTCTGGCCAAACTCCATCCCAATGTTGCAACTTCTCTCCTGTAACATGGCAAATGATACCCAAGGTTTTCGTGTTTGCACAGGACGTCCTCTGCACACAGTAAGGAGAAAGAGAAGCCAGAAATGTAAAAGGAAGCTGAGGAGCAGGAGCAGTCAAAGATGCAGCCTTTGTGTCAAAACCTGCTGTCAAGTCTGTGTGCATCTAGGACAAGGTCCCTGTCTGGGTGGCCGGCCTCCACACCGGGGTCCACTGAGGAGCAGATACAAGACGGCTGCTGAATTACAGCCCCCTGGCCCCCTTCCCCCAGCCCCCGGAGTGCTTCCTCATGGACCAGTGTCCTCCAGCGAGCAGAGCAGGACGGGGGCTGAGCCAGGGTAGAGCTGCCTTCAGAAGTGGGCTGGGCTTCAGAGCTAGGTCTGGTCTTAACCTTGTCCAAGGTTTAGGCTGCAATGGCTCTGCCTAGGCTGGGAGACCCCTGGCTTTCCACACGGTGCGGGAAGTGTTGCCTGGCTTACCATGAGAGAGGAGGGAGGAAGGTCCATTGTCTGGAAAGGCAAATACGCGAACGCCTCCTGCTTCCCCCTGGTTCCTCACTGGAGAGTTAGATGTCCCCAGCCAGACACTTCTGGTCACACAGATAAGCGAGCTTCCCTTCACATACCCACAGTCCTCCTTCTGTAGCCTCCTGCCCTCGGTTGTAAATCGGCACACCGGGCCAGGCCTGCTCTTGGTGTCCGAGCTCAGAGTTGCAGTGCCTGCACTGGTTCAGGGCTCAGGGATGTCATAGATGGATTCCTTCCCCCCATAGTCACTACAGCCTCTCAGTAGAGTCGGGCCGCTCAGGCCCAGGCAAGACCCGGCTCCAGGAGTCCCCGGCTTGGCGCACCTACAGCCTTCCATGCCGAAGCTCTTGAGTCTTCTCCGTCTCTGAGCTTACTGGAATGCTTGTGGGGACACACACTGGCTTCTCACCCTGGGCCGCTGCCCCTGGGAAGGGCTGCCATTCTTCGTGGAGAGCAAGCTCCAGAATTCCCATCAGAGCTTTCCTGCACTTTGCATGTGCCCTGCTTGTTCAACCCGCCGCTGCATGGATTCTCCCTTGTCCTCTCCTATTGACGGAGCAGGATTTCTGGGCTAGACGTAAGAGAGAAAAGCATCGGGAGGGGGGGGAGGGCCTTCTGGGTCAAGGACAGCTTAGTTCTTCCTTCACTGGAGGTGCTCTCTGCCCCTCTGGGCATCTGATTTTCATATGGATGAGAAGTGTACCACCCACAAAGTCACTGGCATTTTGCCAGAGGAGTAGTTGTGCCTTTAGTGACCATTAGCCCTCACTGGGCCTGACTGGGTGCTGACAATGGGCGGGAGGACTTCAGAGACCACGCTACAGGTGATATCCTAGCAGGTGACATATGGGCCTAGAAGATGATGTTTCCTTGCTAGGTGCAGGTGGCTCCCACCTGGAATCTTAGCGACCCCAGAGGCTGAGATCTGAGGACTGAGGTTCAAACCCAGCCCTGAGAGGAAAGTCTGGGAGACTCTTCTCTCCACCTAAGCAGCAAAAAGCCAGAAGTGGAGTTGTGGCTCAAGGGAGAGAGATCCAGCTTTGAGAAAAAAAAAAAAAAAAGCCACGCAAGAGTGAGGCCCTGAGATCAAGCTTCGTATGGGATCTGAACAAGGGAATAAAGTTTCCTCCCAGGAAAAATCCCA
Source organism: Perognathus longimembris pacificus (assembly GCF_023159225.1). Taxonomy (NCBI): domain Eukaryota; kingdom Metazoa; phylum Chordata; class Mammalia; order Rodentia; family Heteromyidae; genus Perognathus; species Perognathus longimembris. The sequence continues at coordinate 3,334,324 of NC_063162.1, read as the reverse complement.
CAGCTGTCAGAGGGTTAACTTGCGCTGAATTTCCAAAGGCAAGACGCGAGACCATCGAGTGGTGGTCACAAGGGGTTAGGAGAAGGTGCCGAGCAGCCGGGGCCTGGTGTGGGGGGGAGGGGGAGGGAGGGTCCCCAGGCCCCACCCTCCGCACCTGGGCGAGCAGGGCCATGCCACCGGTCAGCTCCCACGCAAGGAGGAGCTCGTGCTGGCTTCTCACTCTTGTAGCTGGTCCTCAAAATTAAATAAAACCCAAGGAAGTGTGTGGGCATTTGGGAAACACCCTAGGGACCGGTCTAATGAAATTTGGACTCCAACAGAGGAGATTAGAATCCAGGAAATAAAAATTTAGGCAGCACAGAGAAAGAGAGAGAGAGAGAGAGAGAGAGAATCAGAATGTGACAGAGTGATAAGAGGGATTTAAAGAAGATGCATTACATCAGGCAGAGGCAGGAACAGGGAAAGGAAGCAGGGTGGGGTGCTTACAACTAGGAGTCAGACTGAGCACAGCCTCCACCCCCCCACCAAGTGGATTCCGGAATCCACTTCTTTTCATGTTTCTCCTGTGTTCAAGAGAGGAACACCCAGCCCAGAAAACAGCTCCCATCTTCCTCACGGGGAGACCGAGCTCTGTGACACGCGGGGTTTGATAATGTGTGTGCACGGAGCCTCTGGAAAGGGTGTGTCGACAAAATGCTGAGGTCCTCCCCCTCCCCCTTCCCTGGAAAAGGCACCGGGCGGGGGTGGGGGGGGGCGCAGAGAACAGCACAGCCAAGGGGAATGAAAAGACACCTTCTTAAAAGGGATTCTTCCAGCAAAAGGGAGACGCAAAGCCTGGCCCGCCACTCCAGAGCACTCTTCTGGCTTGCGTCGGCAGAGTCCACTTTCATTCCGGCTGTTGACTCGCGGGCTTTGCTGTGCTGAGAAAATCAACAAACACCTTGCGAGGACGCCTGTGCCTTATTTTATCCAATGGTACCCGGCCTGGTAATGGCCTCCCCAGATAATTCTAGCTGATCTGTGGTGATGACCAGGGGGACAGCGATGATTGTCATGTTAGTAAAAAAAATCAAAACAATCATGTTACGTCAGTTCTACCATTAAAAGACTTGCTTCTCTGCAAATTTTTGCGCTCAGTAATTAATACTCTGGGGCTTGTGGTTTCCAAGCCGCCTCTCCAGACACAGAGATGCCACTCACCTGATAATTATTTCAGGAAACCATGCACGAATGAATGTGATTGACAAATGCGGGATTGCTGTAATTGCCTCAAGCAGAGTCTGTGAGAAAAGGAGAAAGAAAGGGGAGTTAACTAGTTGTGTGCTTACCTGTCCATCAGACAGGAAGGGCAGCAGCGGGGAAGCGTCGGGTTGCAAGGCGCCTGACGGTTGTCCTAATCACACAGGGAGAAGCGGGCTGGCTGACGGCACCGGGCAGTGTCCTGCCTCACCTCTGGAGCCGAGCACTGGCTGGGGCTCTGCTCTCGGTGCGGTGCCGTGAGGGCTTCCGCAGCCTGGGGCCCGCTTTTCATGTACCCAAAGCAGAGTCCTTCCAGAGAAGCCGGGGAGCTTGCTTTGGGAGCTTGGTGCTGTGCTGTAGGTTGGAGGCCTGACTCTGCTCGGCGGTGGCTTTTCTCAGCGCGGTCGGCCAACACGCCCCCACAGCTCAGATGGGTCTGGACTGTGCCCAGCCCAGTCCTGGGTTTGCCTTGCCAAGGCCACAGTTAGACGTGCAAAGCCTTTGTGTCTTTACCCCATGATATGTCTCCAAGTAGTGTTAAGCTGAGCATGTTTTGCACACTCGGTATTCTCTGTTTCTTTGCGCTGCCGGTGTGTGGCGTTGTACTGGCCACTTGGAGTCCCGATCGCCCTGTGTGCAGGGCAGGGGGCAGTGCCCAGCTCCAGAGGCCCACCGCAAGCCTCACTGACACACCCTGCCGGCCGACCCTGCTTAATTGCTTTCTGTCAACCTCGGGATGGACAGCCATGGAGCAAGTAAGGAATATGAATATGAGATGATCCAAAAGTCCGGGGAAGAAAATAGGCTCATCTGTAAATTGACCGCCGTAAGATGCCCACTGTGAACCCTGCAGTTTATGTCTTTCATCGGATTTTTGTTTCTGTTTGCTCGCTTCCCATCTTCACCTGTCTGTACTTAGTGTTTTAGCAGGCTGAACTCAGCTTGCATCCCCCTGGATGGAGTCTGCTTTCCACCCTTCCACTCGGTGAAGAGAAGCTTGGTATGTAAAGCTTTCGCTGCATTTGCGAGGTCTGGGGGTGTCCTTGTCCACGTCTCGGCCTCCTGGGCTGAGCTCTCCACTCCTGATACTTCCAGTGTCCTCAAGTTCATGATGTTTCACTTTCCTAGCACTGTTGGAGAGGCTCTGCTGCATTGTTCCAACGTCAGCAGTGGACATTATTGTTAGTGTTTTCCTAACATCCTGGGTAGAATATTGTATCTTAAATTTTGTTCACATTTACATTTTTTTGATATCTAGCTGAGGCTGCGCATTTTCTCTCCTGCTTATTAGTTATCTGTGTTTTCTCTTTAGTGAATTATTTATACCCTTTGCCCATTTATCAAGTGGATATTCAGATTTTCTTACTGGTTGGGAGTGATTCTTTTGCACATGAAGGTTAATCCTTGACCATGTTTACATTGCAATTATTTTCACCTAATTTGTTGTTTGATTTTTAAAGATATTTTTATTGGATTTGTTTTTCGAACTAGTCCCGGGTCTTAAGGCAACTCTGCAATAGGAATAAGAATTTTCCAGGGGAAGAAGTTCCACTCAGGGCCGAGGAAGCGGTGAAAGGGAGGTGGGATCTGAGGGCTTCAGCAGCAGGACAGTTCCAGGCTAGCTTCACTCCAGCCCCCTCTGGTCTCTGCGTATAGAAATGTAGTGATCACTTGTTCCTGAAAATTCTATGAGGTTGCCACGTGACTGTTTTGTTTGCTTCCCCCTTCACGACATAAATAATTTGGCGTGGTTTCTGCACAAACGTTTGTCATCTCTTCCAGGCTATTAACACACAAACTCGGTGGGGGGGGGCATTTCTGGCTATGTTCTGGGTCAGAGGAGTCCACGGCCAAGGTGTTCAAAGGCCACGATGACCTTGTGACTCCGGCGCCATACCTGGCCATCCTTTGGTGAGCATTTCCACTTAAAGGCTACATTCTGTATTTTTATTTGTTGCTTGCTATGGCCTTCTTCCTCCCTCTACCGCTCTCAGCTGAATACCATCTGGCCTTGGTAATTTATTATAAATTAATTTCTCAATTTGTTCCATCACCTCTTTCTTGATGTTTCTATCAGTACAAAGTCTTCACACTCCAGGCCGTCACCTCGCCGAGAAGATGCTGGACACAGGCAAGCTGAGAGGAAGGTCTCTGTGGCTGGTAGTAAGCTCAGTCCACCCCAGCATTCCCCTTTGCAAAGCACCGTGGCGGGCGCCGGCGTGGGCACCGGAATCCATATTCATCCAGCATCTCAGGACGGAGGAGGGGGAACTGCGTTCAACACTCGGGATCACGAGTGAGTCCCTTTCATGTAGATCACCACGACATGTTTCTCTAAGGTTTTCTCTCCTCGTCCTTTGTGTTCAGGTAATATGTTTAAATGAAAGTCTTAGATATGTGGCTAAAGATGCATGGAGACAACATGGCCCACTGAACGTGGCCATTCTAATCTCTCGTCTTGAAGCTGCTTTTCTTGATACAACAAAACTAAGCTCTCTGGGCTGCAGATGGTGACAGAGCCCCAGTAGAGATCCAGGCGAGAGGTATCTACGGCTGACCACGTGAGGCAAATCCAGGCATGCTGGGGGGCCCTTCCCTCGCCCCACAGATCACCGCAGAGGTCACACCCGTTGCTGGTCTGATCTTAGACCACATACATTGTCCAAGGCTCCTGTCCATGTCGTCCGTGACTGACCAGCCTCCATTCTCTGCAGACAAGGCTTGGGTCCCTTCCATTCTGCTCTCCAGCTTGGTAAAGTTAAATTCATCACTTGGGATTAGAATAACTGACAGCCAGGAGTAAATGAGGACTTTTGAGATACCAAAGGTTATTTTTAAAGGCTGATGGAGTGACACAAACGTTTTCCATAGGACGCTCTCTGAAACAATGGGGCTCTACCACATTGTGTCCTTCTGAGGACCGGCTCACTTCCGGCCTGCCCTGAGTCAGTTCATCGGTGTCCCGGGGCAGCTATTGGGTGCACAGACGAGTGAAGATGTCCCAGGATAGGCTGGCCCTCATTCCCTCTCCCAGGAGCACCAACAGCACTCCAGTTTTGAGCAAGGCACAGGAGGACCTAGGTCTTGAAAAGGCTACTACTGTCAAGAGAACTTGTGCCTTAGAAGGGGATTTTCCAGCCACAACAAGGAAATGGAGGGCAGAGTCCAAGACAGGGAGGGCCAGCACACCTAGCATCCCAGAAGTGGGGCTAGAGGGAGACGGAGGCGCCTGGCCTGCCATCGGAAGGCTTTAGAGGGCACAGTGCGGGTGACCACGCACACATCTGACTCTTGCTCCGGAGCATTCCAGGACAGAGGGCATCTGCAGGGGGAGCTCCTCTCTGTGGGGACATGGGAACAGGCCCGGGCAGGCATGGTGCCTACACAGGCTCTCTTTCTGCTTTTCTGCTCCTAAAGTGGTTCGGCCAGGGCTCAGAGTCGTGCTCCCTGGTGTGAGAGAGCTCTTCTCCATAGCTACCGTGGTCCTCAGGCTAGGGATGCCGGGAGGCCGGGAAGCCCCTCCACGTCAGATGTGGGAAGACGCAGGAATAGCGGCCGTGCCCTGAGAGAGAACCGGCCTTCCCCTGTGGAGTGCCTGGAAGCTGGGTGTGTGCGGGCACCAGTGTATCAGAGATAGAGCTTCTTGGTGCCTCTCTGTTTTCCTCTTCCTTCTGTCCATCCTCCTCTGCTCTCTTCTTCCTCTACGAGCAGAGGGGAGAGCACATGAAAGTTCTACCCCAATCTGGGCTTCGCGAGTCCCTGTCCTGTGCATGCGGACACTGCAGCCGATCCCCGGCCCAGGGGGCCACAGAGAGGCTCCGCCTTCCTCACCCCCCCTCCCCTTCACTGCGCGAGGGGCCTACACAAATTCACACCAATTATCTTCTGGTACCACTGCCTTACTGCCTGTTCCTGGTTCTGGGCAGAGTGAGAGGGAATCGGGTGTGGAGAGGGGCCACAGGAAGTAAGTGAGCAGCACAAGTATGTTCGGTAGGCTGTGTGTGAGTGCCTGTATTTGCAGTGTGCGTGTGTGTGCGTGTGTGTGCATGAATGAGTTGAGAGTGTGACTGGGGGGGGCCCGTGTGCACACCCTGCACGCACGTGTGGATGGACGGTTGGCGTGAGTGATTGTTTGCATGCATGACAAGGTGCGCGTGCATGCACGCACGGGCGGCTTGAGGGGTGGATGTGGACGTGCAGGTGCACACGGGAGTCTGGAGCATGGAACATCGGAAGGAAGGGCGACAGACATGGCGAAGTAAGCCAGGCCTTGCCAAGTACAGGTCTACAGAAGGGATGGGCGGGTCCCAGCACCTACCACCCCCCGATGGCTCTGGGTGCCGTCTTCTGAGCAAGCCCCGCCGTCTTGCTCCCGGAAGTCACAGACACTGGCATGCAAAAGGGAGGAAGGCAGCCATGAGCTCAGGAAGTCAATGGCCTTCCCTCTCTGGGGACAATGGCACCTCCCTCCACGGTGGCTGTCTTATAGTAAATGGATCCGGACTGCTAAGTGCCAATTGGCCCGCCCTACGGGCTCTCTACCAGGCTCCTTTGTATCTGCCTGCCCGTAAGCCCTCACCAGCAGTCCATAACCACCCCGGGGACAGTCGTCTCCTCTTTAGAGAGCCTGGCCATGCCAGGGGGGCAGAGTGCAGCTTCTCAGTTGGGATTAGCCTGTGATGGCAGCTAAGGGCCGTCCAGAGTCCTGTCCCCAGCCTCTGGCTCTCAGGGAAGATGGGACACGGGGGTCAAGAACATAGACATTCAGAACCTCCGAAGCCTCGCTGCTTATTGGATGAGCCATCGTCCCTCTCACCCGCTGTTACCAAATGCCCTCTGCCTCATCGCCATGCCCTGTCTGTGCAGAAACGAGGCTTGAGGATTCTGCAAATCTGAGCATCTTGACAGAAGTACACAGCACCGGTGTGTGTGGACTACAGGGTCTGGGTTCTGTGCTCATTTTGTGTTCAGTAGGAGCTGTCTGCTTTTTGCGGAGGGTGCTGATACAGACAGCAGATTCAATGTTACAGCCGGGGTGCTCACATCAAGACAAGGTCCGGACCCAGAATGGTCTATTTTGCTTCGGAAACTATAGAACAAATCGTGTTAAGTGAGGTAAGCCCAACTCAGACAAATGGCATATTTTCTCTCATATGTGGAAGCTAGACGTAAAATACATGGGGATACGATAAGTTATTCAGGACTCTAGGCATTTGCACACAGTGAGACCAAAGAAGGATACTCTTAGGAGAGGAACACAAAGGCATAATACCTACATGCATCTGGTCATATAAAATAATATTTAATGCTATAAACTCCAGGAAATGGATAAAAGAGGGTTTTTCTTTGCTGCTGTGTTTCTTTACCATTTGTCTTGTTTATTCATTTATCTGTATATGAGAGGGTAAGTGGGAACATGAAAAGGTGGGAGAGAGGGTGAACTCAGGCAGCATTCGTGCTCACTACACACCATGTTGAAAATGAACTGTACAAGTCATGGGTGGGGATGGGAAGGAAAAACTGGAAGAGAGAGAGAGAGAGGAGACATTGTCCAAAACTAAATGTACTCTTTACCTGACTTATAACTCCTCTGTACATCATCTTTATGATGACAATAATTTAAAAAAAAAAGAAAGGACATGAGAAATATTTCTTTTTGAGTAGATGCTCCTCTCAACTTTGTCTACCAGGAGTCTTTGCGAAGCCCAGTGCTTTTCCACGCCCAGTGACTCCACGTATTGATTAGTGAGAAAGCTGGTGCATCATCAGTGCTGGTGATTCTGAAATGCACCTTGAAGAACCAGCTAGAAGTCAGGGAATGGGGTGTTCACCTCAAAGCTAATTCGGCAAATCCCGATAACAGTATGATGAATCAAGGTTTCCAGCTTTAAAAAAAAAAAAAACCCATCTCTACTCACCCTGCCATGTGGGTGGCAGAGAAAGTTGGACTCTAACTTCTGGCCTCTGACCTCTGGCCTCTGACCTAAGGCCAAAATCTGGCATTCAGTCTCCTCTGCAGGCCATGAGAACAGGGGGTCTCCCTGGCCTTCGGTCCTCAGGGTTTGAGAGGTCTCAGGCTCCTTTTTCAATCTGATCAAAGCAGAGTTGAAGAGTAGCTTATATGCTGTTATTATGCCATGTTCCCAGAGGAGTTCTCTTATTTCCAGTCTTGGTATCCATGGATTAATTCCAGAACCCACAGAGATACCAAAATCCTCCATGCTCAAGTCCCACATACAGAATGCTGGAATGTTCTCACAGAAACCACACGTATCCTTCCATGGACTTTAAGTCATCTCCAGAGTAGTTGACGTTTCTAACACAGTATAAATACTTATTGTACCGGACCGTTTGGAGAACAGTGATGGCAGAAAAATCAGTGCATACTCAGACACGCTGGGGGGATGTTTTCAAGCAGTGGCGTTGGCCCCACGCATGAAAGACCCACAGATTCCGAGGCCCACTGCGTCTGCCACACGCTGGCTTCTCTGAGCTCTGCATGGGACTCGGTCCCCGAGTGAGGGGGCTCACTCCCCTACCCATCATTCATCACTCATCTGAACCGAACAGCTGCCGAGTGTGCACCAAGCCAGACGAGTCACCTCCAGCCCAAACCGCAAGGACACACGTAGGCGCGGACAGGCATGAGCGTGTGAGAGCATCGCACGCACGCGTGTACAGACACGTGCACCCCCAACTCCTTACACATGGGGTCAGGCATGCTCAAACACCACCCTGGGTCTCAGCAGCAATCGCCCTCGTTTACGGAAGACGGCTTTATTGTACAATAAAACCAATTAATTGGTTCTGTCACGCTCAGCAGTGCCTCTGGAGCTTGCAGTTATTTACCTGAGAAATAGGGGGCGACTCCCCGCGGAAGCCAGTCTCCGGTGGGGATGGGTGGTGTGGACTCCTGGCCTTCGACTCTTCCTGAGGCGATCTTTGACTCTGGCAACCAGAGCACTGAAGATGCTTAAGACAAGCCAGGAGCCGGTGACTCACTTCTGTAGTCGGAGCTACTCGGCAGGCTGAGATCCAAGCCTCAGGGTTCGAGGTGAGCCGAGGCAGAAAAGTCCATGAGAGTCTTGTCTTCCATTAGCCAGCAAGAAGCTGGAAGTGGAGGGATGACTCAAGTGGTGGGGGTTTGGGGAGGAGGGGCGGCCTTTTGTGCACAAAGGACAGCGCCCAAGCCCCGAACTGAGGCCGCTGTACCAGCACAATAAAACAAAACCCCGCGCATTTGAAACGCTAGCCATGTTGATGGGATGTGTATGCACGCTCTGTGCGTAGCCCTATTCAGACAGAACATCTCCTGTTGGCTTTTGTGGGGGGGCCCACGTCTCCTCTGGCTCTAGACATCCCCGTCTTTCGCTGTGCGCGTGGACAGGCTGCTGGCTTCTCAATTGGAAGCGAGCGGGGCCCTGGCTCCGGCAGGGGGGCAGGCGGTTTAATTGTCTGACTTCTGCTCTGAGAATATCGCACCGAGGAGGGGCGTGCGACAAGTAGCTCAATAATTAATTTTCCCTGGTCCTCACTAGTGGGCCTTCCTTCACTGTGATTATGAGCAAAGATTGGGTTCTAGAGTTCCACTCATTAGCAACGCACCGTAGGAAAATACCTGTATTTTCAAAAGGCATAGTGACAAGAATGAAAAATTTCAGCTATTAAAAATATCCCGGTGTCAGGGACTTTTGTAAAAGAACAGAAACTGTCTGATTCCCTCAGATAAATAATGAAGCAGATGGTTGTTGGGAGGTCAGGGGTCAAACCTCCCCTGTTGACTAAAACACAAGGCTGACTTAAAAGATTTTCAGAAGTTGCTCAAGGAGCCCGCATTCGGTGTTGTTTTCACCTCCTAATGAAGCTGAGTACACGCCCTTAAATTCCTGCTATCGCTTCTGCATTCAAATCATACGGGTTTTAATGGGATGGACACCCTCTTTGACACAGGCTCTGCAAATCGCATGTATAATAGAGAGAATCAGTAAATAATTAAATGAGGCTGTCCCAGGCTCCGAGTTTATCCAGGGGTAAGTATTAAGATTTTATTCATTCTAAATTAACTGTTACATTGTCCATTTGGATAGATAGACAACGGAGCCACCCGCCAACTTTCAGGTACCCCAAAGCCTGTCCCGTTTCACCGCCCAGGTTGAGAGCTGAGGGTTTTCCTTCTGGAATACTGATTAGCTCAACATGCATTTGCTCACAAGCTCAGGATTCAAACCCGAGTAATGTAATTTTTAGCACAAATTGTTCAATCATTCAAACACACAAACATTTCAAGGTAATTTCTGCAAATCCCTGTTGCGATCTAATTTCTTATTAAGCAGAATAAAGCTGTTTGGCATTGCAATTAATCAGTTTGGGCTCCACAGAGCACTTGGTGCAGGGAGCTTCCCTTTTCTTCACTGTGAAAGGAACATTAGAGTCCTGTTCTTCACAGCTCCTGTGTGCACACACTCGTGTATTCATCCAGGCTACCACCTGCACCCAGAGGCCCCTGGGCCAGTCTGAAAGAGGGCGTCACCAGGGACTTATTTCTACCCTGTACTCTTTTGTATCCATGAGTGCCTAAACCTCTGCCAGGAAAATGACTGAATTCGTGTTTTATAAAACACACGCGCACACACGCACGCACACACACACGCACACACACCCCGGCTAGATCACTGTATCAGTTATAAAGTTACGGAGTGTCAGAACATTAAGCAGATCGTCAATCATGCCTGTGAGTCTTCCTTTCCATTTTGTAAATCTCTTACCTACAAAGGGTCCCCAAAGGGAACCTGAGGAGGGCCGTGCGGCGCCCGGACACGGGGTGCGATCAGGGGAGGGCTGGCGACCGCCCGCAGCCCCGCACATCCTCCCCGGTGCTTCCGCTTGCCAGTGCCCTACACAAACAAGAGTCATTGGTCAGGTGCCTCTTGGTCCTGGGAGCGCTGCCCTCGGAGCTCTGAATGCCCCAGGGCAAATGCTACTCATCTCTACTAACTCCTTTCTGAGGTTTGCTTCTTATTTCCGGTTGGGACTGATCAATAGGCAATTTATGAATGCCCAATATTATTCCCAGGGGCTTAGCAAGACCGTGCTGGTAAATACTCGTTCACCAGTAATCACAGCTGCGAGGGGTAGCGCCACCGTTCGTAATTTCAGAGGCAAAGGAAAGCATGTGTTTTTACTTAACAAGAATGATCTCAGTGAAGATAGGGGTATTATTGTAGAAGCAGAAATGGCTGTCTTTTGAGCAGAATAAATGGTGGGTCATAAGTCTTAAATCCAGCCTAATTTTAACAAGGAAAATGATCTGTGAAAATGTCCCAGAGAGAGTCTGAATTAGCCCAGGTCATCAATAGGTCAGATAGATAGGGTGCGGGAAATCCTTTTTACTACAGTGTAGTTGTAGCATTTTATGCGAATTCATTTCCCCTCTCTGTGATAAACAAAGCAAGTGGGAAGTGGCTGGTATCATACAGTGATGAGTCCCTGAGCTACAATTTAATACAAATCTAGTAATTCCATCCTACAACATATCTACTTCATTTAGGAACAGCAAACACTAAAGGCACAGGGGATGGGATAGCTTGCCGGGCTTTATGGGGCTGATGCCTTTAATGGACAAAACCGAAAGATCTAAGGTGGTGTTACTGGGTCCGCCTTGGGCACAGTAGGGTGGGGAGGCCTTGGGTGTCGCTAGGACCATGTCCCAAATGCCTGGGGCAGCAGAGGAGGCTCCTATGTTTGGTGGGGGGGGCGGAAGGAGAGGGGGGAAAGGGGGAGGATGGGGTGGCAGCCAATGACAGCACTGACATCAGGACTGGAAGATTGGAGGGCACTGGGCGTCGCTCATGTCCCAAGAGCAAGCTCCATGAAGGACGCGGTCAGGTCGAGTCACTCCACGCACCGGCAGCCTGTGGGGGAACATTCCTTCTCCCATGCACTTTAAGCACTTCCCGGTGCCCCGCAGAACGCGAATTATCCGTGGATGATGGTTTGTCTCCTAAGAGAAGGTTTTGCGCTGCTATCATTTATTACCAAGTCCTGCTGAAGCATTAGATCGTGGATGGTGAAATTAACTAAGCTCGTGAAAGCTTTGGTGTACCCCTGAGTGTTGGTGGGATTGATCGTCTTCCTCCAGCCACTGGTTCCCCAGCCTAGGAGTGAGGTAGGCCCCTGGGGCAAGCAGAGGCCTTCCGGTGGGTGAGCTGCCTTTTGGAGGGAGACACGCCTCCTAGCACATGCAAGACAAGGAAGATAAACTAGCTGCAGCCACTAGACTGAACGTGCGAAGGAGGAGGAACGTATGCGGGACTTGACAGAAAGTAAAGCAAGAGTTGGTGCTGGTTTGAATCCCTCAAGAGGTAACATTTGGATCTGATTAAACTCATCATCAGAGACCATATCTACATGCACAACTGCCTCTTCCATTTTTATGAAATCAGCTCCATGGAGTTCAGAGAAAGTGGCCGTCTCAAAGGCCTGACAGAAAACCCACGTGAACCATTGCTAAGTTGCTAAGTAGTCGTCTGTGTAGGACGGGTACAATACCTTCGAATGCATATTCTGGCAAAGGCAGGAACAGTTGTTTGCAGACTTACTGACTCTCATCCTATCCAGAAATAGTTGTGGACGGGTCTGTTTCACCTGCCTGAAGGAAGTTCATGTGAGATGTGGGGATTTGGGACCCAACTTCCTCCCTGATCCACAAAAATCACCGGAAACCAAGCAGCACCATTCCTAAGAATCTTTCACTTGTGCGGGTTGGACTTGGTGTTGAAAGCTTCCCGGGTAGGTGGCTGTGTCTTTTGGCTTTTGGAGTTTGAAGGTACGGTCTAGCTGAGGAGGAGAGACGCAAGACCTCCGGTATCAAGTCCGCCAGGTAGAGAGGATGAGATCTGAATGAACTGGCACGGACGAGGGCGGGGCGCCGAGCGGGGTCCGGGTGCAGGGCGCGGAGGAGGACAGCAAGCCCACAGCACGCTTGCTGGGAGGGGCGCCGTGTCGACCTGCCACCCTCGCCGGGAGCCCAGCCGGTGTAGACCCTGCTCCCCGCACGGGTGCGCGTGACCCGCCACGTCTCGGAGGGACCAGGCTGTAGTTATCAACGAGTAAGAAAACGGAGGCTCAGCGAGGTGAGGTCAGCGACCACGCTGACTGACTGTGTAACCCCAGCCCAAGCGCTTTCCTGTCCCCTGTGGAAGTGGTCAAGGAGGAGGCAGAAGCTGGGGAAGGGGGGCTCCCAGGACGGGGGCTGTCGCTGGGGGATGGGAAGCCACATTGCCAGCCCAGGGAACACGTGGGCATGGGGTCCCTGGCCACCGGGCGGTGGGAGGTGGGAATGGGAGAGACCGGGCCTGGCCTGCCGGGCGCGGAAGCCGCTGCTCGTTGAGCAAGGTTGAAGGCCCCTGGGATGCATTTCAGGCAGACCATTACGGTGGAGGTAAAGACTGCCAAAGGTTATTGAGGTTCCTGGAGGAACCGGTGCCCTGTAATTTCCCACATGACTCCTCAGGGGTAGCTGAGGAAAAAGCCAGACACCTGCGCAGGAGCCCTGTGCCTGCGGGGTCCCTGCTGCACCGGAGAGGAAAACCTGGGCCGGGAGGGGGCGGGGAGGGCTCGCTGGAGCTCTGGGGCCGGCCGCCGGGAAGGGCGACAGGGTGACCAAGCCAGGCAGAGGCGGATGCAGAGCGGGGACTCGGAAAGCAAGGCCCGAGTCGCCAGGCAGCTCCGGATCTGGGCTCTGAGGGCGGCTCACGGGGAAATCCTGCCGGGACAGGGGGACTTTTTATGAGTGGTGTAAGCTTTTCTACCCGCGACAGATTATCCCCCAGTTTCCACAGAAACTTAAGACCTTCACACATCCATGGACAAGAACACGTTTACCTCGTCACCTTTCCTTTTGAGAGGAGAGGGTAGGGGGACATCTAACACCAGCCTCCTCATGCCTTCCCAGGTAGCCATGCCTGGCTTCTCATTAGCTCCCCGTGAAAGCCTTTGACAGATTCCCCTCCTCACCCCCTGCTGGTGGCACCTCTTCTGAAAGAAAATCCCTGTTGGTTTTCGTAGTTTTATAGCTTTTTGGGGATAGATGGTCACCTGATTAATTAGCTATAAAACTACACAGGAAAATATAACACAGACACCCAATCGCACTGCATTGTGTAATGTATTATTCATTCCACTCATTGCCATCGCCTATTTGCAAGCGAGTCGGGGCTGGATAGTTCTGGCAAGATGTTGTTTAGTGGTGCATTTGGTAGCAACACAAGCAACGCAAAACATGCAACAAAAAAGTAGGCACTGAGTGCTCTTCATTCCTTCTTTGCTGTTGATCTAAAGAGAGGGCTGTGAAAGGGAGAAGAAAAGAACATTTCTGGAATCCAAAAATGTTTACTAGTGCCGGTATTTGCCGGGACTTTGGCCAAGGGTCTAGGAGTTTCGTGAGAGAGAAAATGGTGCTGGTGGCCCACTTCTGAGGCCCGCACAGAGGCTGAGGGGCCGGAACGGGAACGCGCGGAGCACGCGAACGCTCTCCCTGCGGTGCTCAGTTGGTGTCAGGAATGGGGCAAGGGGGCAGCCCCAGCCTGCGATGTGCTCTGGAGGTCACTGGGATGGGTCCTGACCGCCTGGCCGCCGGGAGACCTTTCCTAGCTGAAGGCCAAGGGTCAGAGTCAGGGAGGAGGAGATCAGAAGCAGAAATACAGCGTCTGGGGTGGCAGGTCGCGTCCGAGTACTGAGGGCGTCAGGACTCACTGGGCTAAAGCAGCTCTTCTGGCTGGGGCAGGCGCTCTGTGGGTTTCCCGTTCCTCGCTTCCCTCTAGACGCGAGGGGCTGCCCGGAAGGCTGTCTCACCTTCAGAAACGACCTTCCGACGCCGGCTCTGAGGGAAAGGATGCCTACAAGGGCTGCTTGTGCATTTTCATCCCCCGCCTGCCCCTCCGGGGAGGGTGTAGCACCTGTTGGAACGCAGCCAGGCAGAGAGAGGCAGAGAGTCAATAGCTAATCGATAACGCCGCGCGCGGTGATGCATGGAAAGTGACTGTATCGCTCACCTGAAAATCCATTTTGACAGAAGGGCAACGCGGAGGCGTCTGCGACACCGGGGTGACGGGCGAGCTGGGGTGCGAAGCCGCCGTGCTTCCTTTTGGACACCGGGAGAAGCCTGTGGGAAGGCCGTGGAGAGGGCTCGGGGCTTCCCTGACGGCGGGGACCATCCACGTTCACATGAAGACGAGCCCGGCCACCGTGGGGCGGGGCACGCCTCCCCCAGCCCCTTCCCGCCGTGGGCGGTCCAAACGTGACTCTCCTCTTCCCTTCCCAGCTTCCTCCGTCTGTGCTGTGGTGCCGTCTACTCGAGTGAACTGGAGTCTGGGAGATGCGCTTCATTCCCTTCAAGTTAGATCCCACACCACACGAACGGGGGTCAAGGAATCAGCCAGTCAGACGCCTGACAGGCGTGGCTGAAACTCCGCAGAGGTGTCTATTTCCGTACAAAATGAGTACTAGACATGATCTATTTTAGGCTGGCCAGGTGGAGGATCCCATGATTTTTTTTCTTTTTGTTCTTTTACTTAAATGATACTTGTGCGAATACAGACACAGCGAGGCCTGGATCTGTGACTTTCCACTGAGCTAGGCAAGTTTTAGGCAGAAGCCAGGCAAGCAAGCCCAGCAAGGCCCCCGGGGCTCTACCGACCTCCGCGGAACGGCCGAGGGGAACGAGGACGACGTGGAGGCGCGCCCCGCCCCGGAACATCGCCTCGGGTCCCGGGACGGACAGCACAAGGCCCCTTCCACCGCTTCACTCCGAGACGGAGGATGACTTTGCCCGGGCCGCACGGTGAGCCACGCAAGCCAAAGCCCAGCGCGGGCTGTGCGGTTCCCGCCTCTGCCAAGCCAAGGGAAGCCCGCGGAGGGGTCGGCTTGCGTCAGAGCCGTTGAGGTCGGCGCCGGGGTCTGCTTGCTGCTTACGTTCTGCACACTCGCGTCTCTGGAGGAGTGTTCCGGCCCGCTCACAAGCTAACGGTCGACTGTGAACGACGTTGCTGTGGAAGCTCAGGCTTCTCAAGTGTGAGACGTGACTTCCGCCTTCCTGCGGCTCATTGACGGCTTTCCAAGTCCCCACGCGGAGCCCCAAGTCGGGGGGCTGGGTACCCCGGCTCAGGGGGCCTCCACCCGCGCCATCGCATCCTCCCGTCTCATTTCTGGATACTGGGCTCCTCTGGAAGGTGAGGCATCCACTGGTAGAGACAAAAACTAGGGTGACCCAGGCCAGGAGAACAGACTCTGCTAACCGTGGCCATCTGCAGTGGTGGGTGCGAAATATCCCTGCTACTGGCACCCGCGGATAGGCGGGCAATGCTTGCTGGCGCATTTTGCACTCTTTTCTTACACTTTGCGGCCTTCATTTACCTTGGTTAAACAAGATGGGGCATAAAGGCCCTGGAAAAATTCCCCCAGAGGAGCCCCCCTGCTCCTGGGTGTGTCTGCGCTGACGGTCCACCTCCCCAGCCACACCCATCCCGCGGCACAAGCAGGGTGGCCACGCACGGCCATTCTTGCGGTGTTTGCCCAGGGTCCCTGTTTCAGCATCTCGGAAGGCACCTGTCCATTCTAGCTGACACTGCCGTTAAGG
The DNA here is from genome assembly GCF_023159225.1 of Perognathus longimembris pacificus. Lineage (NCBI taxonomy): Eukaryota > Metazoa > Chordata > Mammalia > Rodentia > Heteromyidae > Perognathus > Perognathus longimembris. The sequence continues at coordinate 3,318,450 of NC_063162.1, read as the reverse complement.
AGCTTGGGACGCTGAAAGGGGGACCCCATTCGTACTTGGGACCCTGCGTCAGATGGATTTGCAGGTACCGCCCTTCCCCACGCCCTGCCACCTTTCTGGTTGGGGTTCTGGGGCTCCAGAGGCAGAGCCCCCTTTTTGCGTTCCCTCACAATATACACAAGCACACGAGGCTCAGCCGCACTCTTCCCCTTGCAGCGCTGAAAGCTCGTGGAGGTGGAGGTGGCAGCTGTTCCTGTCACTGTCAGGGCAAACAATGGTTTAATAATGGCGCTTCACACTTACAAGAGGGGCTTTTGCTTCACGCACTTAGGACACATTAGCAGAATGACACGTTCCTTGAAGGCTTTGGCTTTCTTTATAAAAACACCTTTCAGACCTAAGCGTTTATTCAGTATGGAGAGGGGCTCTCCATACCATCCTTCATGCTGTCATTTGTTGGCCCAACAAAATCAAATGAATGTGCATTTGAGATCGCAAGGTCTAGGAGACAGCAACCAGCCAAGTGCTTTCTCAATATTTTTTCAGTTCCTTTACTTCATTCATGGAAGAACCTTCACGGAGTCCTCAAGAGAGCTTCTAGGGATGGCCAGGAATGGAAGGAAAGCTCTTGGTGAGTTTCGCAAACCGAATCAAACTCTCTGGCCTTTCCTTCCTGGCAGGGGTGGCAGAGGCTGGAAGGAAGGCTGAATGGTGTAAGAGAAGTCCCCTTCCAGCTGCCCAAGAGAATTCCTCTTCCTGATAAGTCCCCTTCCCGCAGCCCCGAGGGCACTGACCGGCGTTGCAGAACGTGTGGACCACACTCGCGCTGTGATACTCACTGCGTTCTGTAGCCAAACACGTGGAAAACGCAGTCCACTGAGTCCGAGCACTTCCAGATTTAAAAAAAGAAAAAGAAAAAGAGTGACATCGTTGGTTGACAGTTCTTCAGGTTTCTGATTTTTCCATTTCCTCCCTCCCAGGACATGTTGCATTAGGGGAATTTCGGTGAGTATAATTCTTTTTCTCATCTACTTTGCTTTTTTTTTAAAAAAAAAAAACGGCCCCAGCAACTTTCAAACTTAATTTTGAAAGTCAGTTTTCATCTTTTGCCATGTTTTGATAGGTGGATTTTAGGTCTGCTACAGAGCAATGGGAAAGCTCAGAGGAAGCAAGACTCAGCCTGCCTAGAGCAGGGTCCCCGGGGCCAGGGGACCCTGTACCACAAGACTGCCTCCCCGGTGGGCAGGCTCTGCCCAGGGCACCGGGGCCTTCTGAGGTGGAAGAGACAGACTGCCGACCAGCCTGTCATTAAAGCTGCAAGACATCCAGGTCCTGCTCCTCTCTCCCAGGGAGGCCCCTGCTGGAGACGGGGCCTCTGGTCCAGGTAAAATACCAGAGATACTGACCATGCTGGTGAGGCCCATGCGGCGTCACGCTGCAGAATCCTCCAGCACCGGTCATGAGAGGTTGCGCTAACTCGCAGTGGACGTTTCTGAATCTCCCTTCAGTGTCCCAGAGTGTGAATGGCGGGCCTGGGTAAGGTCCAGTGCTTGATCATTTGCCTCCTTGCCTTAAGGAGACTCTGAAGTCTTTCCTGCCAGCCTGACTCCCCACAGACAGTCCGGAGAGTTCTCATGATGAACCACATCACCAGCGATTTCAACACCCCCCCCCCTTGCCCCCAAACCAGGCTCCATTAGTCTTAAAACCTCTGCAGGAAGGCAGGTGCTATATTCCTAGTGATCAAGGCCAGGAACATGTTCTTGCGAATTCAAGAGGAGTGTCCTAAGAGGTTCCCTCGATTGTTTATCCCCGTGTCTCTGCTCTCAAAGGAAAGGTTGGTTGGGGCGGAAACGAATTTCAGTCAGAAGAGTTTATGTTTTGATTCCAGCTTCTATCATCACAACCACTACTCGTGTGATCTTGCCCAAGTCCATCCACATTCCAAACAAAATTCTCCTGTTTATTGAAAAGTAGAAAAGGAAGCATATAAAAGTGCCTGTGTCATAAGGAAAATAAATCAGAAGCAGTGTCAACTGCAAAGAAGTGAAGGAACTGTCCTTTCCTGCAGACAGATCATCTAAACAATGTTCGAAATCTATAGGAAAAAGCTTCTAGAATGAACAGTAGCGAGATGATTTCAAGGGTAATACATAAAAATCAGTCACATGATTATATACTAACAATAATTGGAAACCAGTATTCTTAAAAATTACAATAGCTCCGAAATAAAGTCTTGTTTGTAACTAAGGATGTGATAGTCAGAACTATAAAATGCTGGTGACAGAAACTAAAGAGGATGTAAATAAATACAGAGATACAGCATGTCCACAACTGTAAGACCCATGTAGTTACCAGGACAATCTTTACCTCACTTTTACACAGACATCACACTCCAATTTAAACCCCCAAATACTTTTTCTATGATGTGGACAAACTGACTGCATGATGTATATGGAAAGGCAAAGGAACCAGGATAGCCAATATTTTTGTAAAAGAAGTATGTTAAAGAACTCATGCTTCCTACTTTAAAACTTGCTATCATAATCAAAACAGAGTTCAGAAATAAATTTACCCAGACAGAACCAACTGACTTTTGACTAAGATACAAAGGTAAATCAACAGACCAAAGTGCAAATTAAATTAAATCAGTAGACAAAAAATTAAAATCAAAATTAAATCAATAGACAAATAATACTCCTTTTGCTAGACATTCGTTTGCAAAAACATTGTCTTCAATATATACCCCATACTTTCCACAAAACGAACTGAGACCCGGTTAGCTATGAATGTAAAGGTTAAAATTATAAGAAGAAAATATTGGGGAACATATCCATGGCATTAGATTAGACAAAACATTTTTTTTTTTTACAAAATTCTCACAAGAGAATTAAAAGAACAGCTACACAAGGTGAAAATATATTAGCTAATCACATATCTGGAAAAGGGGGTTGCATGCAGACTTTATAACAGATTCTTAAAACTCAAGGAAAACAATCACCTAATTAAAATGGCAAATAATTTAAACAGCTGTTTCTTTACAGAAGATTTACAAATGGCAATTGAGCCCATGGAAAAATAGTTGCCATCATTAGCAAGCAGGGAGATGCAACTCACAATCACAAAGTAGTCATTAGAATGGCAAGACCAATCAGACTTCCACACACACACATAGATGCTGACAACCGCAAGAGCTGGTGAGATGAGAAGAAACCAGGCCTGCCGCGTAGTTCCACTGCAACCGCAGAGTGGCTCAGTCCTCTGGAGAAGTTAGGAAGTTTCTTACGACATCAACGACTTCCTCTGGTAATCATCAGGACAACTCCGAGATCAGAAATACAAGCACACATCCCCACAGAATCTCACACAGGAATGTGCGCGGCAGCTTTATTCCCAATCTTCCAGAATTATATCAAAGACGTATGTCTTTCCACGAGTAAAGGATGAACAGAAGCCTCCTGCACACAGTGGAGTACTACTCAGCAATGATAAGGGAGGCGTAGACCCCAAAGGCATCCTGAGAGGTCAACAGTGACTACCCAACCACACACATTATCTGAGCCCATGTTCGGACATCTCCAAACATCCACTCATGTGGTGCCGAGTCCAGGGGTCGGTGTGTGGAGTCTAACTGCCAGCACCAGGCGGGTGTGGGGAGAAACTAACTACACATGGAGCACCAGGGATTGTTTGTAAGGGGATTGCCCTGGGTTCGGAACTTAGTGGTCTTTATACCATTCTGCCTATGTGCCCGACTCTATATATCAAGATACACATCAAAATCTTAAAAATCGAATTCGCCCTATCTTAATTTAAACACTTTAAACTAAAAATAAGAAAAAAAAAAAGGAATATTGCTTTCCGCTTCCTGCTCACCAATTGACTTTGCCATTATGCTAAAACTCAAGTACATTGAAAATGTCCTAAAAGAAAACAACCCGTTGGCCACTGGGGCTGGGAATATGGCCTAGTGGCAAGAGTGCTTGCCTCATATACATGAGGCCCTGGGTTCGATTCCTCAGCACCACATATACAGAAAATGGCCAGAAGTGGCGCTGTGGCTCAAGTGGCAGAGTGCTAGCCTTGAGCAAAAAGAAGCCAGGGACAGTGCTCAGGCCCTGAGTTCACATCACAGCCTAGGACTGGCCAAAAAAACAAAAAAAAAAAACAAAAAACACGTTGGCCCGGCCTCGGCTCTTCAACCTCCAGTACTTGAGATGTTCAGGAACTTGTTCCCCTGTTGAGATGTTAAGCTCTCGCTTCCACACAGCAAGAGACACGGTTTCTGCAGGATTGTGTGCAGAGGTTAGATCTCCAGAGACAGGGACTCTCCTGAGGACGGAAGCTCCCCATCTTGACTCTGGCGGGATAACCTGGTGGGCTGAAAAGTCACGCGTGGAGGCCTGGCCCACCCAGAGCTCCTCAGAAAGTGCCTGCGTGTGGAGAGAGGTCTTCAAAGAGGCGATGGAGGTACCAGGGGTCCCTCGGGTGGACCCCATGCAACTGGGCGGGTGTCCCACAAGAAGAGGAGAGTGGAACAAGAGAAACACCCAGAGGGAGGGCCCGCGGGGCCGTGGGGAAAGCAGCCATCTGCCAGCCGCTCTGATGACACCTTCCTCTGAGCCCTCCAGCCTCCAGAATGCTTACACCGGGGCGTCTGTCTCTCCCCGTGGCGTTGGGCTGGGGCGGCGCGGGCAGCGCGACGCGGACACTTCCCGGGCCCCCCGCATCCCAGGTGCCATCCCGCCGGACCGCGGAGCCGCCGGGCACACGGGGGTTAAGTGAAATATTGTAAAAACCAGGTCAGGGCTCACTGTCTGCTTAAAAGTTGCTTCTCTGGGTTTTACATGAATTTTTAATTTTCGATGACACCTTTGACTAGAAGTGACAGAGCAGCGGATCATTTGTGTAATTACAGCAACAATCAGTGAGGAGCGGGTACAGCTCTCACAAGAACAGAAGGCGGGAAATGGCTGGCGGGAGGGAGGGAGGGAGGGAGGGAGGGAGGGCGAGGCCGGCGGCCGGAGCCTCGGATGCCTTCCCATCGACCCCCGGGGCAGCCACTGCCCGCTTGACCGCGGCTCTGAGCGTGGCCACCGGCTCCTTTCTTTCCTGTTGGTGCAAGGGAGTGCTTGCTTTTCCCAGGGAAAAGCAATATGTGCTTCAAAAATATGATAGGGGGAGGGGAGGGGGGAGGAGGATTGCTCCGACATGCAGGTACCAGTAGATAAATTAACCTCCACACATGAAGGGGAACGGCATGGAAGGGCATGGAACGGCAGCCAGCATTCGCCCGTTGAGCTGCGGCTTAGATGCGCCTGTCTTCAGCTGTGACCAGCTCTGGCTCGGCTCCCCCCCCCCCCAGACTTGATATTCCGAGCAGACTGGGAAGTGTATGGCCAAGGTTATGAAGCCGGAAGCCTGTCCCCACCGTGGACGTAGGACGAAAGAGCTTTGCAGGGACTCGGTCTAGAAAGCACAGGCATGTGCTGCCTTCCACGGAACAAGGTGACCTCAGCAGGAGAGGCAGGAGAGCCAGACAGGTGATAGGAGGGGAGACGGCCAGGAGCCCCAGCGGCCCCACCCAGATAGGGAAGGAGGCACTGTGCCCCGAGAACTGCAGGCCCAACCTCCACCCGAAGCGCTGTGGGGAAGGGGAGAGCAGCCGTGGACGCTGCTGGTGACAGGAAAGAACCCAGCTCCCGTGGACCCGTGGCTGAACGATTTCCCCACTGTCCATTAGCCTTACTCAGGGAAAGCGCCTCCTGGCAAATCCGAGACACGCACGTGTGCCCTCGGAACACACCTGTTCACACTGCCGGTGTCTCCACCGATGGTGGAGGATTGTGAGCGAGCAGCCTCTTCCCCAGTCGTCACAGTGGCGTTCGGCCGGGTGGAACAGGTTTTGGGGGGATCATAAGGCAAATTCCAGTCCAGTCCGGGAGGCTGGGGAACTTCCATTTGTGTGTTCCCGATGCGGTTACTAGAGCCGGGGCTGCCGTTTGCGGGGTCCTGGGAGGAAAGGCAGGATGATGAACTTGGGGAAGCTATGCACCAAGGGGATGGGTCCAAGTCATGTTCAGTGCCTGGAGATTTGTCTCTGTGGTCATCTTTAGCTCAAGCAATTCTCGTGACTTTTCTGATTTACTACATCTTGACTGGAAAGGAGGAACGCCTCCTCTCTCATCTTCTAGAAATAGATGCTCTGCTCGAAAAGTCAAGTCAAATGCCAAGGAGCGGATGATGGATGACGGCGGCATCTGAGTCGCTGGCCCCGGAGGAAGGGCCCCGCCCTGGCACGGAGATGCTTGCGTGTTCAACTCCATCTCCTCTTTGTGAAGATCCCGCTGTTCCATGCGTTCAGGGGGAACTGTCTATTCTAAATGCACACATTCTCGTAAGTGCGCAGAAATCCCCACGGTCACATTCCAGCTCGTGAGGCGTGCTATCCAGGGATACTGAGGCACAGCGTGGCGGAGGCCGTGTCTACACACGGGAGGGAGGCCCCAGGCTGCAGCTTCCTGGCTTACTGGTTTAGACAGAGAGGAGCCTTTCTCCGGCGGCTAATCAAAGGGAAAGGGTCTTGGCTGATGAAACCCAGGGATGTCAAAGGAAGGAAACGCGCCCAGATTGCAATTCCAGTCAGACCAGCGGCGGCCCAATCGCAAGTTCATTCCTGCAGGAGCACAGTTTGACTTTCTGGCTTTTCTGTTTCAAGGTCAACAGGTCACAGGAGGAAAGAGCAATTCAAGACATGAAGGGGCTTAGAGCGTGGTGTGCACCTGTGGCCTGTACGTCCAGGGCTTGAACAGTGGCCAGGCTGACTCACCAGACTGACAGAACTTTTTTTCTTTGTCAGAGGGAGGGGCAAGGAAATAAAACACTTCCTGCAAAGTAGACATAAAGATGAAGTCAAGTATTATAACAGAAGGGATAACAATGAAACCGAGGGAAGGAAGGAAGGAAGGAAGGAAGGAAGGAAGGAAGGAAGGAAGGAAGGAAGGAAGGAAGGAAGGAAGGAAACAGTATTTTATTCTCAGTGGATTATACTGAGCCATTCCTAACATGAGGGAACTAGTTTCTCTTACAATCAGATATTTTTAGAGGGTTGTTTTAGACTTGAGAGATCACGACAGATGCAAGGATAGCAAACACCAGTCTTTGGAAAGTTCAACCAGAAGAATAATGAGGAAGAGGGAGACGTTCATCTGACCTCAATGCTGGTTAAGGAGCTAGAAATACTCATCTGAGCTGGAATGACACAGCATCTGGAAAAATAACCCTATCAGCATGGTTGGGAAAGCAAGGGCCACTGACGAGGTCAGATGGGACCTCTTCCTGATAGAGCCCAGGAGCAGGGCCTAGGGTCACCTAAACACATTCCCAGTGATACTTAGCATGAGCCTGGCCAGCAAAATTGTTTTCTGCTAGGCAAAGAAGTTTGAAGATAGCTTGCCGGGTATGGAGGAAGCCAGTAGCTTGACTCCCCCACCCCAAATGAACTGTGGATGAGGAGGAAGGAAATCTTTGGGCATTCACAGAATTACCTCTGCACTACCAGCGGTCAGGGGCCTTGCCTTTTTAGGTAACAGACGCTCCAGCTGAATAACTTAAGACAAACCTGAACGTCTTCATTCTCAGGGCAGGAAAAGAAGCTGAGGTCAAGTAGGGATTCAAAGTCTTCCGTGGACAGGACCTTTCTGGCCTCGTACTATGAGTCCTTGTGGACATCTCTCATGTTTGCTGCTGGGGAAAAAATGATCCCCATTGCGAGGACACTGTGCTTGTCATCGATGCTTCTTGGAGACTCGAGAGTCAAGAGCACTAGGGCTCCTGCCTCGGTACAGAGGCTGGAATTGCATGACAACCACCTCCGCGGCTCAGTAGCTGCGCTCACCAGTCTCTGGGATGACAGTACGCGGGGACCAGTGACTGAGGGCCGGGCCCGGGTGGCCGACTGATACCCAGAGTGCTAGCTACTCCAGAGGTACAGATTAGGGAGCACAGCAGTCAGAAACCAGCCTGGGTGGAAGTGCCAGGTGCCCATCATGCCCGTCATCCTATGCTAGGAGGGTAAATGGGTGGATGGCAGTCCAGGCCAGCCCAGTTATAACCACAAGACCTTGTTAGAAAAAAGAGCAAAAGCAAAAGGGGCTGGGATGGACCCGGCTCAAGTGGTAGAATACTGCTTAGCATTCTATAAGGCCCTGGCTTTGACCTTCACGGTCACCACAATAAATATATAACTAAGCAAAGGAAGAAGTAACCATAGTAGTAGGGAAGGAAATGGCCGAGGAACTGAGCCTTCTGGCTGATAGGGCATCAAGTGCCATGCTTGTATTGGAGATTTGGCCATTCTCAACTTCAGATTCATGATTTCAGCTATGCACGCACCCTAAGCCCACAGATATTGGTCATTTGGGATGTTAGAATCACTGTTCTTAGTTCTAAGACTGGTGGATGTCCTGCTTAGTTGAAGAGCAGGTCCGGCTGGCACCAAGGAGACACTTCCATAGTTTTTGTTGTCTTGTGCACAGTGATGCTCTTTGAGGGCTGGAAAAGATGCTTGGTTCTTTTTTTAAGGAATCTATGAAGCTCTCAGGACAGAGCCCTATGAATGTTTATTGAATGAGCAAGTGGATAAATGAGTATGCAGGGTTATTATTCAAAGTAGCTGCTCAATATATTATTCTAATTGAGTAAATAATTGAATAGATAACCTTCTTAGATTGCCAATTAAAAATGCAGAACTCTAAATAAATCACAAGAGGAGCGAGACAGACAGAGGCTTAACCAAACACTTTTTTTTTCCTATACAAGTAAACTTTTAATGTACATGCGGAGCAGGAGGCCACAGACCGCATGTTGAGAGGCAGAGCCTCCGGTGCGGGGACGGGTCTTCCTATTAAAAGAATCCACAGCCACGCCACAGTCGGCATCACCCAGCGTTTACACAACCAACCTGCTAGGGCAAGTGTTAACCCTTAAAGTTAAGTCCGAGGAGTCGGCACTCCTCGCCCTTACCACGCAAAGTCATTAGCCTGGGTGAATTTGCTCTTCCTCCTCGCCCCTTATTTAGAAGTCAGGCACACGGGTGTCTCGAAGGCGTCACGGTGCACCACCAAGCTCACATGGAGACAGGGGTGTCCCCGGCCCGGCGGCTGCTCGCGGAGACCCTGGCTGTTCTCACTCTGAGCCCCCGGCACGCGTGCACACGCGCAAGGGCAGAGACGTGCGTGCACAGACCGACGGGGAAGCAGCCGCGTTTGAGGCGGCACCAAAGTCAGAAGAGAATGCCCTGGTGGGGATTAGCATACAAACTGCAATTAGTCCACTGCGCAACTCCTCATCCCTCCGCTCTCCGTGAGAGGCTGGCCGGGGTCAAGGTCCCCTAAGTGAGGATATTAGCCATGGATGTGACACGGGGTGTTTTTCCAACCTGCTCACTCAAGAACTAATTGGTAGGTCAGAAACGGCAGACACCCATCTGAACGAGCTAGGGAAGGAGCGGGAGGAAAGGGCAGAGCTTCAGCATGAATATAAGAATCCTCCTGCTTTAAATGCCATATTCTTTGTGGCCTGACATATTCGCATTATCCCAGAGGCCATTTTAGTTGGTCTCCAGCTGTGAAAAAGACAACATCACATCTGTGGTGTCAGGTGGAGGCAAACACAACAGGAAAGAATTAATTGAAAAATCCTGTCCAGATATTTTGTGAAGAAATTAATAACGTGCGTGCCTTGTGGAGAGACGGCACGTTTCAGGGTCGCCTGGAGGTACTCGGTGCTTCGCCTAACAGATTGGAGCCTGAGTTCCGATACCGGGAAGACCCGGTTCATACAGGGGTGCAAAAGGAGAAATAATTCAGCAGCTTTACTGAAAGGTAAATAGATTAAACACATAAAGGTCTTTGAATTAAAAGGTCTTTAGTGAGTGCATAGTATTTAACGAATTAAAGTGGAATCTTTCCTGAGCAGCAACCAAATCCGCCCTTGAGAGACGCCGAGGACAATTCTGCGGCTGGGGAGCCAACAGGATGCTCACCTCCCTGGTACCGAGGAAAACCTCGTCCTGGACTACATCCTGGACTCTCGGCGCCAAAGGTGGAGACAAATTTGTTTGCTGACTGATGGGTTTGGGGCCAGGGGAGAAAGAGGGGCAGACAAAGAATTTCCCAAAGCCGATGAAAGGATTCCACTTTTCACACAGCCCATCTGAGTATCACGTCAATTACCTTCGCATCTTTGCACATTTGACTCCAAGCCACTTGTAATACACTATTTGCCAGTCTTCTAATTGTATCAGTAAAAATGAAATCTCCACCTGACATGGTAATTAAAGTAAATAGGGGATAATGCATTTGATTAGGGAAGGGAAAACACAAGAGACGATCACGATGGAAAGATGGTGGGGAGCCCGCTCCCCACCGCCGGGGCTTTCAAGGGTTCGCCGACATCACTTGCCATCTGAGTCTTTCTTGATGCTGAGCGCAGAAGCTCAGCCAAGTGACCTTCCCTGGGGGCTAGCTAACACTTGTGTGATACCCAGGTAGGTGCACTACCTACAGAAACCTACCTTCCGGGCGGATGTGGGGGTGAGTATAGGGGCTTTTGAAGATCCCATGCCTCCCTGGCTCCCAGGAGTTGGGGTGGGGGGAGGCCTACCTGACCCCTGGGGAGAGCTTCCCTCTCTCCTTTTTCTCATGACCTCTCCTGGGGAGAAGGAGGGGATTCAGAATGGTCTTGGCATTTGCCCTCGTCCCCGCCCAACAAAGCCCTCCCCTTCCTGTGGAGGCCTGATCCAGCGGGGAGCCCGTTTGTTTCACTGTTAGTGCTGCAGCCGCCAGGGTAAGGTGCCTGGCTTTCCTGAGCTTCTCATCCCCAGCCGTGGAGTGGAGGAGGGAGCCCTCATGGCTCAGGATGGCGGAGCCCAGGGAATGCTAACGGGGTAGGGCAGTGTCTGGCTAAGCCACACACCAGAAATGCCTGGGTTCCTCCCTCCCTGGATCTCATTCCTGGATTTTAGAGTTCTAGGATTAAGAAACCGGTATTCAGATTCATCATTAATCTGGGAAGGGGCGTAGCTGGGAACTAGACTCCTGCGTGGTAAGTTCTTGTTGGAAACAAGCTGTTGAAGCCACATAGAAAGATAAGACCAGGAACTCACCTTGCTTCCCATGTTCTGAAGGGGAGAGGACTCGTGTATGCCTAGTGGAGAGAATTCCCGGTCTATTTCCTTAAAGTTCCAGAATCCAATCAGTGTTTAATATGATATTCTGGAGAAAGACTGTGAGCTGATCGTGTGTGTCTTACATCATTCTGGTAGGTGTGGAAACGGAGAGGCACGTTGTCCCTTGCCCCAGAATATCCCCACAGCCCCTTAGCAGAACGGAGACAAAGCCCCGGACACAGAAGAAACCACCTCCTGGAGGCTGCAGAGTCAGCTTAGATGAAATAGCTGGTGTCACACAAAGGCGAGTAGCCAAAGGAAGGCCGCCTTAAAAAGTATCTTTATGCAAGTGCCTGTGACAGCCACAGGAATACCAAATGAATTCATTAGGACACTGCTATTTCCATGAGTACCGGCCGAATGTATAATGACTGGACTCTTACAATGTTGCTGATTCTTTTTTTGTGAAAAAAGATGTAGAAATAATGAGGGAAATTAATCTCATTACATGCTGAGAGGGACCTGTTTTAGAAAAAGTGCTCGTAAATACTTGGATGCGTGGCAACTTTTTGTCTTCAGATATTGTATCAGTTCATGTCTTGCTCCAGCTTTGTCCGGGATCCTTTTCAATTGCAAAGCATCCGAGCCATGCCCTGCAGAGAGAAAGGGCTGTGTCTGCTCGCCGGATGAGCAGGAGGTTCCTAGAGTCACAGCCTCCAGGGCCCTGAGCCTTCTTAAGCCTGCAAAGCTGCCTCACCTCAGTGAGGAGCCTTCGGGAGGCGAGGCAAGCTCCCTTTCCTTGGTTTGATTTCCTGGGTCTGCAGGGGACGGAAGCCACCAGCGTGGAGGTGAGGTGCTCAACTCAGAGCTGGAGCTGGGACATGACTGCTCGGCTTCCCTTGGTGAGCAGCCCCGCTGCCCAGGGAGGCCGCGTGAGTCTGAGAACTCACACACGCCTGCCACCCACGGACTCCTAGTTCCACAGGTCCCACACATACTCACACCCAGAAGCACACGTGTCACTCACAGACACCCATCGACACGGAAACACACAGATACACACGCACATAGACGCCACATATACCCACAACTAGACACACATCCTCAATAGACACATATAGATAGACAAGCACAATTAGACGCACACAGAAACACACATACAAAAACATACATGCCAGATACACAGATGTCTCTCTAGGTATATAGAGACACACCCTACACATAGATATGCACATGCACTAAGACAAAATTAAACACAGACATACCCACACATGCGTACCCAAACACTGAAGCACACCTATACGTACAAATGCCTACCCCATATATGCCCCCCACGCCTTTGTGTGAACACACACACACGCGCTTGGAATGTGCACACGGATGTGACGTTCAGTGTGTTTCTGCCTACACAGGCTCTTTCGGCCATCTTTCTCATCAGGCGGTTCCAAGGCTGGAGCTGGCTCCGAACCCCTGGCAGTCCATGACTCAAACTTCAAGTCCACGGCAAGACTTTGCTGTGGGGATTCTTGGCTTGAACCAAAGTATCCGCCAAGCTGTGGACTGATGCTTCCATTCATACACACATTTTACTTCCTTCCCCCTCCCTCCCTCCCCCCCTCCCCTCTCCCTCCCTCCATAATGCTAATGGTATGTCATTCCCATGCTGGGTCCAGTTCCCAGGTGGAACATTTCACAGCAAGTACTGAGCTCCAGTGTGGTGTGGGCTTTGGCCTGGGCAGGGCCGGGCTGCAACCAGGGCTGACCCTGACCCGCCCCTGGCCGGCCTGTGCAGCCTTGCTGGGCGCCGCAGCTCAGGCCTGCCCTCTCCCAGCCTCACGCCACCATCCCAGCCTCCCTGCCGTGCCCTGGCTGGTCATGTAGAAATGGTTTAAAATGCAAGCTGAGAGGCTTTGTCAGGACTTTCTATCTGAACTAGTGAAAAGGAGGCCCTCTAACCCGGGCCATCCTGCCTGGGAGGGCCCTGGGGGGAGCAGGGAGAGGCTGGCGGAGGAAGCAGCTGGCTGGCAGGGCACACTGCACCTCTTGGGCGGCCTGTGGCAGGACGTGGCCGCTCCTTGGCAATTCCTTCACAGGGCCAGGGTCATCGCCACAAGTGGGGCATCCCCAGGGCCTGGGTGCCAGCTCTCCTTCGCCATCCGTCAATCTCGTCACAGCCCATAGCCTCTGAGCCCTCTCATCTTCACAACGTAAGATCCCAGGGAGCATCCTTCAGAGCCGGGCGGCCACACGCCGCGGCTTGGGTGAGGGCTGAGGGGGGGAGGCCTCAGCTCTCCAGGGTCCAGCGAGGGTAAAGATCGGGGAGCTGCCCACGGTTCAAAGAAGCCATCACTGGTCTGCATTCATTCAGTCGGTTAATTATCGTCATCACTGCCCACTTCCTGACACATTTCTACGGAAGCTGGGAGAACAGACGGCTTGAACTACACCCTCTCCTAGGTGGAGGGACAGGGCAGCGCCACTCCCGGACCCCAGGCTGTCCCCTGCTAGCCTCCCTCGCTGTTAACACCCAGGGGAGGAGAACCAGCCAGAGCTCCAGGCTGGCTTGCCAGTCCTCAAAAGAGGCCTCCGCATCAGCCAAGGAACTCGGAAAGGTTTTAATCTCCTCATTAATAAATTAGATGTGAACAACACATAACAAGTCCAACATGGAGTTCTGGATCACGGGAAGGACATCATTAAGGAAACGGGTGGAATCTGAAGCGGGTAGTTTAATTCATCTCATCGTACCAATGTTAATTCTTCATGGTTACCTGAGACGTTGGCACAGGAGGAAACTGGAGAAGGGGTACGTGGGTAAGCCCTGCAAGAGTTTCAAACGGAATAGTTTATATTAAGTGGCATGGATGTGGCCCTTGATGTATGCTTTTAGAATGACTATTCTTGAAAGACGAGGAGAGCTTCTGTCTACTGGATGATCATCACAGACCTCAGTGGAGCTGTAGTTATCTGCTAGCCAGCCCTTAGGATCAAGTCAGCTAATAATAGGCATGCATGGCCTCTCTCTGCCCTGCTGTCCTCTTCCTATACACCTCCTATTGGGGCTCTGCTCAGTGGTTTACAATGTGCTGTATTCCTCTGGACTCCTGGCGGGTACACACTGACCCAAGAGCTCTTTCTCCTCCCCTTGCTGTGGCCCACTTCTACTTATCCGCCCACAGTTCAGATGCTGTTTCTTCTAAGAAGTCATTCCTTGTGTGAAATGCAACCATGAAATACATAAGATAAGAACCAGACATTGCCTCCTCTAGAGAAGCATGCTGTCCCCCACAGTGATTTTGGGGTGTCCCTTGCAGGTCATTGGCCTCCCGAGGGTTCGCCATGAGTCATGCACTGATCACCCAAACCTGGTGCCTGCTGCCTCCCTGGGCATTTCCTCTTTCCAGCCTCACCTCTCAGGCAAGGGACCTGAATGCTTCTCATGCGACCTTTGGAATTCAGTCAGCATCATCCCCATCAACATCTATCAGGGATTCCCTCCTCCCACAAACAGATTCTTCTTTGCATCATGACATTCATCCAAAGGATTCCCAGCAGAGGTCGTGTCTCTGAGGACGTTCTGGGCCTTGAGGTGCAATGCTCAAACTTTCATTAAAGGTAAACTCTCCAGCATAAGGGCGAGAGAATTTGTTTTTGGTAACAAGGCAATGAACTTAGGTCCACTGTGATTGCTGAGGGTCTGGGGAGCTCTGTGCAAATCTGCTCAGTTCATTTCCAAAGTCTGGTGAAAAAAAAAAATTAGAATCTTGCCCATGCTTGAAAAAAAATACTAGGAATTTTAAGACAAAGAGAACGAAGCCACCCCTTCTCAGCACAGGATCTAATCAAACACCACAGGTCACAGACTCACCCCAGTCAAAACCCAGCATTAACCAAGTCTGCACCTTTTTGTCTGCTCTTAATCCATTAACCAACATAACGACGGGCTCGGGATCGTAAGGGCACGCAGATATTCAAGTGTGGGAAGGAAAAATCGAGCTCAGTGCACACGCTGGAAAAATAAAGCCTAGAGACTGAAAACCCAGAGTTGTTAAAAAAAAATGCAAAATAAGAGCTCAGTAACGGAGTTTGAAGAGATATACTGCAAATGAGGACAGGAGGGCGGAAACAGAGACGGGTAGAAGTGGAGCCCAAAGTATAGAAGATTTTAGCAACAGCCCTTCAAAGTTGTATCGTGACCAACACAGCTGCTAATGCAAGACATCCAAGAACATGAAATATGGATTTTTGAGATGTTTAGAGCAAATGGTAATGTTAAAATACAAGTTCTCCTGTTCCTAGTACTGGCAAGTACATGACTTAGGCATGGATGAGAATGTTTGGAAACGGACTTACATGTCGCGTCTTGGCAAATAGGAGTACAGTAGATCTTCCTGGGAAAACCAGTCCAATCGGAGGAAAAGAGCTCAGGAGAAGACGGCGCATCACCGCACCTGTTCTCTCTGGGGGAAGCACTTCCTGCTCAGGCCCATTTGGCTAGATAAAAGCGGCGGGGCAGAGAGGAGCTTGCAGCCGCCCCCTGCTCCCCTGGGGAGGAGATACCAAAGCCACCAAGCTCCACCAGCCCATCTCTGCCAACAGCCCGAGGGGGGCGGGCACACAGTGGCCACGCGCTCGCTTCCTACAGCCAGAACCGGGGACACAGGTACGGGGGAGGCCCCATGGCACCCTCCCAGCAGCTCCGAGTGTCCAGGGTGCCTTCCAGAAGACACGGCGGGTACCAGTGGTATGGAGCACATCCAACCTTGCTTTCAGTGCTTAGGGAACAGTATCACACACACACGGTGCCACGAGGCCTGCCTGGCACCCACTTACTGGCCTGGGACCTCGGAAGCCCCTTCATAGCTGCCGGGCTGCCAGCCTTTGCTTCATCATCATCATCGTGATTTCCATGGCAAATACCGTCTTCCTGGAGTGCCAGGGAGTCGGTAACCGATTCCTAGCGTCCATCAGCCAGGACAGGCCTTTCTGCCGGAGAGGGGTTGGGGTGAGAGTTGGATGCTCCGTCTGGCTCCGTCCCTTGAGGTTCTCTGGCTCTGCCTGGACGTTTCGTGATTGGATGCTGTAATTGACTGAAACGCAGGAGGCCCTGGCCAGCTACCCGGCCCTTACGGACTGGCTTTTCTACTGGCAAGAGAGACCCTCCTTCTATTGGGTTAATAAGGCTCTGCCTTGGTTGCCTGTCATGGCAATAGCCCTACAGGGGCTGTTTGCAGCTCCCATCTCAAGTGACTTCTTATTCACATTATATTAAATTAATATGCACATTATACCAATGAACATTTTATATTTCTTCAATTAAAATTCCCTACCCAAATATACTGCTTTAATAGTTGGGAATACCGACATTAAGTCAACTTCTCTTTGCAGCACAGAGTTAGACATTCTCCTCTCTGGTCCTGTCTGGCCACACCTTTCACAGATCTCTCCAGAATGAGCACTAGCCACCTACGAATCAAGATGGCAGGTATTGTCACTCCTGAGAGAAAGAGGCTGGAGAAATCACCACCTCGTAGTGGATGCTCTATGGTTGTTGTCTGAATGCTGGCTGTCTTCAGAAAAAAAAAAAAAGAGAAAGAAGTGGAAAAGTCACTCAAGGATAGGAACCATGCTGCAGTGAAGCACGTTTACCCTTCCCTCTCCCGGAGAGCTCCGACCGCCACTCAAGCCCAGGCTTGGCAAGCCATCCTCCTCCAGTCTTTCAAAACGCATGCGGTTTCGTGTGCCTTGGTTCAGCTTTGTTCTAAATGCCAGTGGGAAGTGGGTGTGGAACCCATAGTCACCACCACTGTGCTTGGACAGCCCAAGGTGCCTTGGATCTACAGAGGAGAGAAGAGGCCTAGGAAAGGGTGACCAGCTCGTGGGGATGCACTTCAGAGGGGAACAGCTCCCCTCAAGGGCAGGACCACAAGAAACAGCAAGAGCACAGGAGGAGGAACCAGGCCGCTGGACTTTCCCCGTTGCCCCTCCAACCCCCGTGTTGGCAAAGGCTCACATGCTGAACCCGCAGAGTGGACGTGAAGGTCAGGAAACATGAAATGAGCAATGTTAGGCTCGGATCGTGTAGCCTAAAACTCACACCAGCACCCCGCCTCACCTCCTGCATGCGTGCAGCGCTTCTCTATGCATAATTTAAGTATTTCCTCATAGAATATTAAAAAATAGACAGAATGCAAAACCCTGCTCTCCTGTCCCAAATGCAGAGCAGAAAATAAGCCTTTATTACCCAGGGAGGCAGAGTTCCGTTTTGAGAACGGAACGCTGTGCTTTTAAGAAGAGCAGGCTGACAGTGCGTATGGAGGGAACTCGGAGCCGAGGCCTCACGGTGACGGAGCTGGGGGACAGAATGGCGCAGTTACGGGGAGCCGGGGGCCAGAGTCCCCCCGGGAACAATGACGGGGGACACCCCGTCCACCACAGCGCCCCAAAGCGAAGCATCACGAATCGATTGTAGTTTCACAGATCATCCTTCATCTCCATTTGCTTGACAGTTCCTCTGCTGCGGCCCCCACAATCCTAAGAACAAAGCCCAAAGCAGACTGGACTAGGTGATATGTGTACACATGTATACACACACACACACGCACACACACACACACACGCACACACACCTGCTCCTGGGAACTGTGACCAGGTGCTTGAGGGATGTTTTTTTCCCCAGTGGTGTAAGGAGCCCAAACGATCTGCAGACGACCACTGGACACCTCCTGGAGTCTGTCTACGGTGCGGCTCACGTAGTGAAGGTGACCTGCCCCCCAAAATGAGTCAGCTGAGAAGTCGGTCAGGAAGCCGGGCAGGTGCCATGGTCCAGCAGGCAGAGTCCCTGGGCTTGCGCATCCTGGTGCAGTCATGTGACTGTGAAAGCCGGCAGAGGAAGGGATCGGGGAGACTGAGCCATCGCCTCTCAGCTGTGCGGCTCCACAGAGGTCAGCCAGAGCCACAACCCTCTCACGTGGACACTGGAGAAAATGAAAGGTGAATGAGGGGGGTGACAGAAGGAGTGACGGCCTCGAGAAGCTAGCAGCGAGGTCAGGAGTAGCCATGGTAGTGAAACACAAAAGCAAATGTGACATGCCCCAGCCTTCAAGGGTCTGACTATTCCAAATTTAGCCTGGTTTTGCTCTTTCGTAACATGACCAGCGATGAACACCACGCGGGATGTTTTACAAGTATCTTTTTTCTTTGGATTTGTCATGGAGGACAAGCATAATAATCTTATATAAATCTAAGATCGTTAGAGACGTGCTGGTTTGGCCAGGAGCTCGATAGAAATGGAAGGAGGGTGGTGTTAGCCCACATGGCTGCAAGCCTGTTCCATAGGCTGGGATAGAGAGGAGCTGCTGAGAGGAAGGACTGACAGGCTTACAATGGGTATTGCTGCTTGGAGTCTGTGTGTGTGTGTGTGTGTGTGTGTGTGTGTGATCAAGTGAAAACAAGAGGTACTAACTCAGTGAGTATCTAGGTTCTAGGCTCTTCTGCGTGTCTTGGGTGCATTCCTGAGATCCCTGCTTGGAACCTCACAGCGTGGGGTGGGTTAACTTAGACGGGTGCTCAACTTCTAGCGGGTCAGCGCCTTCCTCCAGGAACTAGCCCATCACGACCAGCCTCGTGCAGCAGATTCAACTAAACGAGGGGAAATACACTGAAGCACGAAAGATTGGAAAAAATAGGAGTGCATCATTCTAAAGAATGAAGAAATGCACAGTTACAGTGAAAGACTAAGCGGAGCTTGAAAGATAGAAGAGTGAGAAAAAAATTCGGATATGGAATGGACACTTCAAGCAGGATCACAGAGAAAAGAACCAAGGCTAGTATGAGGTATTGAATCCAGCCCAAGAATTTCCCTGGACCTGCCCCTTCCCAGGGCATCATGGGAAAACAAAGGCCATTCATCTCCCCCCAAATCCCTGTCCTCAGGTCCATTTTCCAGGCAAGGACACCATGCAATGAGGGTTGCAGAGCCTTTCAGTGGCAGGAGCAGCCTGGGGACAGACAGCAACCACGGTCTTCTCCTCTATTCCACTCCTCGCTGCCCTCAGAGCCGCAAGTTGCTGGGAACAAGGTTGGGGGTCTGCTTGCTTCTGCGGGTGTGGCGCTGTCCGGGTCTAGCTGACCTCTCTGTGCTGCCTTCCTCCCAGCCCCAGGCCCGGAGGGAAGCCCCGGAGAAGACCGCGTCAGAGCAGCAGGGCCCATCCGCCGCGGAGCCGTGGCACAGCCATGCTTGTGAGGCGTGGCCCAGCCTCGTCATTCTCCGCCGCTTCCCACAGGAAGCAAGGCTGGACTCCATCTGGCTGGAGACTCCTTTCGGAAGTCCTCGAGGACTGCACAGTGCCCCGCGTGACCTGGCTGGGCTGGCCCAGGACCGTCACCCTCCGCCTCCCAGGAAGACCTGGGCCATTCCGGGCCGGGTTCCCCGGCTGGCTTTCATGTTTATTTGATTTTTCAACTTTCCCACTCCTTTTATAATTCACAAAACCCATTAATTTCTCCACCTAATACCTTAATGGGGCCTTTTAAAATGTAAATTTTCTGCAGGTGACTGAAATAGGAAGTGCTTTCCAATTTTTGTTCTAATTTGCAAGCTGAAATTGGCATACGACGGGCAGCATCTTTCAGTGTGCTTAGCGGACGGGGCATTGTATTGGTGAAGGTCACAACAGCATTGAAGCATCCTGTTGGGGAAGGCCATCAGACACTTGGGATTGGTCAAGGTCACTGACATGCCGAGGACCTTCTCTACGCCCTTCGCGGAGGCTTGCCCTTCCCCGGCTGACGCTCGGAGACGCTGGCCAGGACGACTTTCAGGCTTCACGAAGGGGGTCAATTAGGGCGCGTATTCTTTCTGCAGTAGGCCCCGTTTGAGAAAAGCCACTGGCTTCCCTTCCTCATTTACATCAAGAGGAAACCCAAACAGAGACTTGCGCTTCCCAGTGACACACTGAAAAATAAGGCACGTGCTACGGCGCCACTGTGTGAGAATTGATCAAAATAATTGCTACCGACAGATAATTTGACAGGCTCTGTTCAGACTTCCCAAACAATCCCGCCCACGGTGGTCCATTTCGGAATCCTTTGGCTTCTGTCTTCCGCAGGGTCCCCTCTGATTATATTTTTTCATCCTAAAAGTTTCCCCTTGGGACGCAGGGCTGTCTCGGCCAATCAAGAGCAGTTAACAACCCCGGTAGAAGCTGCCTACGTGTTGACAGGCGAATCGGTCAAACATCTCGGCGTAATCTCTCAGGTAATTTGGTGTCATAGCTGTAATAATTTCTACCAATGTCTTCATGCAAGACTGCAGGATTTGCTTTCGTTTTTGACAATATCCCAAATAAAACAGGACAATTTTAAAGATCAAATTATGTCATAAAAGGGGTCTCATCTTTTGGCTTTTGTGCCTTCATTTTAATCAAATAATGTGAAAGGATTAGAAATGACAGCGCTAATAGCCAGTTGCTTTCTATTTGTTCTAAGAGCAGACACTAATTGCTCATGTCAGTTTACCTCACTGTTCCGGCGTGCTCCACTTTCTCGCCAGGCAGAGCCAGCCACCCTCCACCCGGGGTGGAAGAGGGGTGAGGCAAGGAGAGCCAGAGAGGAGGAGAGGGAGGCAGAGGGGGGATTAATTAGATCTCCTGTACTACACTGTCTTTTAATTAATCTGACAGGTTCTCCAGAAATGGAATTGACTTCGCGCCACTCTCTCGCCGGGTGAGCACTTTTCCCCGTCACCGAGCAGGCCCATCGCGCCCAGTCCTCCCGCCGCCACGACCGCTGTGCTCCGGCACGGGGAGCGGGAGCGGGGCTCGCAGGCCCGGCCCCACCGCCGGAACCGTCTGTCCAGATTCCACGCAGCATCCCGCCCCCCCCCCCGGCCCCCCGCTGGAACACGAGCCTCGGACCGTGTCCTTCCCCTCACGCGCTGTCCAGAAACCCGGCCCGGCTCAGCAAAGCGCATCCTCAGACACTGTCGTCCCCCTCTCCGGGATCCAGCGCACCGGGGCGTGACCTCGGCCTCTCGGGGAGACGGCCGTGCACCCCTGGGCCACTGCAGCGTTAGACCTGCCTATCTGCTGACAAAAACAGGACACACACACACACACAGAGTCATGCACACACACACACACACACACACACACACACACACACACACGTAATAAGACCCCCAAAACGAGGTGGTGGTGATGGATGGAGAGAGCATGTAAACACAACGCGGCCGTCCGGTGCCCTTTCTCCAGCTCAGGCCTTGACACTCCATCAGCTGGATGGAGACGGGATGCTGGCCCGGCCCGGGCCACGCCCTTGCACCGAAGCCTCCGGTCACTCTCCTCCGAGCCTCACCCTGCCCCGTCCACTCCAGCAGGCCGTGCTTGCGGTGGTGACCCTCCAAGACGGGCCCCCCCGCCCCCGCCTCTCCCCTTCTCGGGTTTCGGGGATGAGGTAAGGAAATGCGGCCCTCAGCCCCCCCCCACACGCCGGCTCGCGAAGGCCAGCATCATCTCCAAGCCGGGTTTCGTTCTTACAGAGCGTGCCAGCCATTCCCGTTAGATTTGAACTCGGCGGATTCAGCCGAGGACAGGGGCCGGGCCCGCCGGCTGGTTCTTTGAAGAACAGCCGTACCGGTCCCTGCCAACGTGAGCGTAGGCCAGACGGCCGCCAGACTCCAGGAGAGGTACACAGGATTAAGATGTGATGATGTGTCCACTGGAGACACGCTGCGGTCCCTAGATGATCTGACGGTGGCCGCGGCCCCCGGCCCGCTGAGCAGGTCTGCCTCAAGTCAGTTAGTTCACAGGAGCCAAATGAGACACTTTCAAGAACCTCATAAACCAGTTGCTAAGCGTGGCTATTTGAAAAAAAAATTAAATTGTATAAACTTCAAGTTCAGTAAATGATATACTTTTTTTAAAAAAAATAACAGGTATCTAAAACCAAATCACCTTCTAATTAGTTGATTGCATCTTTGTGCTGCCTTTGCTCTCGAGGTGAATGTCTCTGTAGGGTGGAATTTTATCTGTCTGGCAGCCATCCTGCATATTGGTGTGTGCTTCCTGGCAGGAGAATGGACACTGGGGTTATTGGCACACGGAAAAGCAGAGCTTCCCCCCGCCTCAGATAACTGGTGGTTGAGCTCTTACCAGCACACCCCTGCCCTGAGCCACAGCTGTGCGATGGCTTGTGCTAGAAGGATCTTTGGGAAGTTCTCAGAAGGTTCCCTTTCACCGCTCACGGGCTTCGTGAACTCCGTGGCCCATCCACATCTGTGGGCTCACGATTCCTCCACTCCTGCCTGTGTGAAGTCGGAGACTCATCTCTCAGATTCCACCCCCCCTAAATCCTTTCAGCCGTGTACACAATTGTCCATGTAATAGGCCTCGACTCCACATTCGATTATCAGCATCAGGCAGAGGTCCCTGGCTTCTTGGCAAGCCGGGAGTTCCCACGAATAAATCACGACGAAGGAGGCGAGCTCTTGGAAGGTGGACTGATGTTTCCAATTTGGCCGATGTGGGAATGGAGTTGGATTTAAACAAGGGCTTAAAAACCGGAGTCCGGTTGTACAGGGAGGACTGAAGTTGGATCCATTCACAGACTTCACAGCCAGTGCACCTCAGGCCGGGGCCAATGGCGAGGATCACGCCAAGCGAGGCTCCTGGCTCACGAGGCGGGCCGCCAGCCCATCCGTGCTGCCCTCGGGGAGGAGATCGGAGCTCCTGCTGGTGTGTCCAGGAGTCTTGTGGCCCCATCTCATCTCAGTTCTTCCTATGCCGGGGAACATTCCGTGAGCATTCTGACCGGCCAGAAGGAGGGGATGACACACAGACACAGAAAGGGAACCTTCTGGGATGTCGCGTTCCTGGACACCTCCGGGAAAGGCATGAGTGGAGGGCGCAGAAGATACGTACTTGTAGATCGGTTATAAGGGTACCTTGTAGGTGCTGCCAGAAGTTCAGTAGGAGGGAGGCTCTAAATGACGTTCGACTGAAACTTACAGACCTATGCACCCATGCCATGCACCTTCAAGGCATTTAAGATGGAGTAAAACCTATGTGGAAGGCTTTGTCTTTCCCGGCTCACAGCTCCACTCTTTTCTGGGTCACCACTACTGAAAATCCATTACGGCGTCCGACAGTTCTTGTGACACCTCTTCTGTTCAGTATTCCGTGTCACTCCAAGAGCCTCTGATGCGTCCATGTAGAGTTCTGAGCGAACAGAAACAATACTCCTTACGAACTTTTCTTCGGATTGCTTTTCAATGGACATAGGAATTCTGTGTGTGCGCGCACGCACGTGTGCTTGCACAGGTGTGACTCTCAGCAGTGGGGCTGCAGGGAAATTGTTGACAAAGGGCAGGAAGCAAGTCAGCCCCTCCCTGCGGGGCTCGTCACATGACCTCTGTCAGCCAATGCTGTGGAAGCAGCAGCTAGGCCTGCGGATTCCAGGCAGCAGCTAACAGAGCCAGCGAGGCCCCTGGGATCGCCTTTTCCCCTTCTCCTAGGAGCCGAGCGGCCCTCTCCTGCTAGTTGGAGGCTTGTTGTGGAAAGTACGTCATGGCAGCTCCACAGACCATGGCTGTTAGCGTCCACTCTGATTTGTTGCCCTCTGGATGTTTTCTTTTTTCTTTTTGGCCAGTCCTGGGCCTTGGACTCGGGGCCTGAGCACCGTCCCTGGCTTCTTCCCGCTCAAGGCTAGCACTCTGCCACCTGAGCCACAGCGCCGCTTCTGGCCGTTTTCCATATATGTGGTGCTGGGGAATCGAACCCAGAGCTTCATGTGTAGGAGGCAGGTGCTCTTGCCACTAGGCCATGTTCCCAGCCCTGAATGTTTTCTTTTTTTTCCGCGGAGTGGCTTGCTCTGTTCCCGTGGAGTCATGATCTGGCGTCTTGGCTTGGGGTTTGGAGTGAGTCTCGCGTCTGTTTATTGCCAAGTGAGAGGTGGTTTCCAGGGTGGCAGCGTGGCCCCTGCTCTTTCCAGGCGCCGGTGCCCAGGATCGCTGGCGGGCTGCCATAGGGCAGCGGGCAAACGTGTGGCTGGCTGCGAGGTTTCCAGAACGTGAATGATCTCAACAAATGTCCTTCGTATGCCCCACAGCACCATTTAAACACGATGTTTCTGTTTTTTCTAATATTACTTTAGATATAGTCTCTATAAATGCTTAGAATTCTTAACTGTAATTGACAGTCCTCTCAAAATATGCTGAAACATTTTGTACCTGACTCTTCTTTTTCTCCCTGCATTGCAAGAGTAAATGAAAGTACCTACATGTTTTGACAAAAGTTATCTTTATTCTACTTTTTTTTTTTGCCAGTCCTGGGCCTTGGACTCAGGGCCTGAGCACTGTCCCTGGCTTCTTTTTGCTCAAGGCTAGCACTCTGCCACTTGAGCCACAGCGCCGCTTCTGGCCGTTTTCTGTGTATGTGGTGCCGGGGAACCGAACCCAGGGCTTCATGTATACGAGGCAAGCACTCTTGCCACTAGGCCATATCCCCAGCCAAAACTTTTTTGTTTTTGTTTTTTTTTTTTGTCAGTTGTGGGGCTTGAACTCAGGGCCTGGGCCTGAGCCTCTTTGTGCTCAAGGCTAGCGCTCTACCACTTGAACCACAGCACCACTTCCTATCCTCCTTTTATAGTAATCAATTATTAAGTTGCATGGATGACTTTGAATCACGTTTAAAGCTCTTTAACTGCTACCTGCCTTACGGGAGCTGTGCCTTGTTTTAATACCATGTGTAGTTATCACGATCAGACCTTGCGCTTTTATTTTGTTAGAGTGAATCCCTGATGACCCTTTGAGAAAGAGTGGCGAGCATTCGGAGCGACCGCTGCTGGAAGACAGGCGTTCATGTCATCTTCCGTTAGAGTAAGGTAAGCACAGGATCAGGGATTCAAAATGACTTTCCACTCGACACAGCCGGCTGACAGGGCACAGGCCTGGCACCACACTCCCATAGCCTGCTCTACTCCCGCTCAGCCGGGATCCCGGGATCCTCTCTCAGGAAGCCCCGGATGTCGCTCCGGTTCCTAACACTCTATTTGTCTCTTGCATTTGCAAAGGACCAGACTCGTTTTCGGTGTAAAGCAACCATGCTGGACCGGGGAGAAGAGCAGGCTTCCCAGGCGGAGCCTTTACCCGTGAGCCGCGCGGGCTCCGGACTGCATGCAGAGCCTCCGGGCCTTGGGACCCACCCGGCAGCGCCCAGCTCCCCTCCCGGGCGGCCACGGGGCTGCAGGCTGCCGGCGGTGACCTCTCCCCGGCACAGCCGGGGGGTGACTGCGCGGGAGCCCAGCCCGGGTCCCCCAGAAAGCGCTTTTTAGTGAAGCCTTGTAAGCAAGAGGATGGAAATTCCGTTTTATTACCGGACAGGAGACACAAAACAATGGCATGAGGGAAGAAATAAAGCCAACACATATTAGCAAAGATAATAACTGTGACCGGCTCGAATGTTCCTATTAAAATATTTACAGATGAGCAAACATAAATTACACACAGTTTGGCTTTGCTGTCCACACATGAAACCTAATGACAGAGACACTTTTCGAGTGTCCCTGGATGGTCCAGTGTTGACAAAAAAGAAGAGTGTGACCTTTCAAAACAGAGCAGGTAGGACTGAAGACAGAAATGTCCAACTAGGAACGTTTCATTCACTTCTATGGGTGAAAGTTAAAATCACCCAAGGAAGAATAGCAGGTGTCACCCCCTCCCCAACTGGAGGAACAGCAATCATGAGGCCCCACCCAGAAGGACAGCAGGAGGACAGCTCGGAGCTCGCCTGTCTCCTCTGGCATGGGGAAGTCAGAAGGACAGAAATGTATGAGCTTCTGGTAGCTTGACTCACCACATTACGCCTGATTAATACGAACGCTTAGCTATGTCTATAGAAGGTGATGGAATTACGCTTTGCTACTGTTGTATTGGTACCTGTCTGTGAATACATAAGTGAGCACATAAGCACACTTACACAGTGTGCGCGCACACACATTTCTGTCCTTTCTTCAAATCCCTACTAAATAGATCCAAGACGATCCACATCTGGACCACACACAAAGTCACACTTACTCTGTAGAGGAAAGTCTAAATAAAACGTAATGGACTTCAGTGCAGAAACTTCCTAAGCAAGACTTTCATGGCGTGAAAGAGTAACAAATAAAAGATAATGAAAGAATCAAATCTCTTGAACGCCTCAAAATTAACCTTCCTTAAGTAACTCAGAACTGAAAGGTCCAAGTATTCAAAAGAGAAGACAAATGCCTGTGTTTGTTTGACTTGTTATATTAACCTAGAAATCCTCAAAGCATCAACTCGGGGATATAATACAAATGCAGAAAACATAAGGAAAATATGTAAGCATGGATGTCTCTTCTGAATGCCAGCGATGGCCAGTTAGATGCTGGGGAATTAGCTTTCCCCTCCTATTAGAAAGTAAAGTGAAAGAATCACGTGGGATCGCACCTACAAGGAATGTATAGGTCCCACAAGAAGACAATGTTCTAATATTTCTAAAATGACATAAATAAGCAGAAATCCCCAACTCCCGGATATGAAGATTGATACGCTACAGGTGCCAGAGAGCAATCCCCAGGAAAATCCCCATGGAAATTTGTTTAGCTTGAAGAATGTGTCGTGGAAATCATCGGCAGGACTAGATGATAAAGGGCAAAGCGGAGCATCCACGGCGCCCATTTCTCTTCATGATTACCCCGGAAGTTGTCGTCAGAGCGTTCGGCAAGATGGCCAAAGAGAAGCTGAAAGGCTGTTCAGAGAGGGAGAAACAAAGCAGCAATTTTGAAATTGAGAAAAATAAAATAATATGTAGAAACACAAGCATACCACTTGTCTCAAAGGTGTTCAGATTCATGAATGCATCAGTAAGTGACTTAAGAACTTTTCTAAGGATAGAGCTGGTATACAGTAATCATTCTTTAATATAGCCCCCCAAACAAAAATGTAAAATGTAAGTGTATCATTTACCGTCTGATAAAGATCAAGCAGATGGGAATAAATATCACACAGAAAATAAGCAAGACATCTACTTAGCAAACTGCAGGACTGGCAGTATTAATTTAAAGATGAGGTAAGTTGTGAAGACATAAACCATGTTTGTGGGGCTTATGTCTGGGGAGGGGCTACGCTAGCATGAAGATGTGAGCCTCTAGGTGGATCAGAATAATTTGAGTGAAATGTATGGCACTTAAAAGTCCCCCTGTGGACCAATTATGAAGCCCATTTAAAAAATTCGTATGAAATCCAAAATGCCAGGAATAGCTTTGGCCATCCTTTCTTCAACTTTTTCATGTGCCTGGTAAGCAAGTGTTTTACCCCCTGAACTATTCCCCAGTGCTTTTCATTTTATTTTCTTTTGTAGACAGGGCCTCACTACTTGTGCGTCAGTTGGCTTCAACCTGAACAATTCTCATGCCTTCACTTCCCAAGGAGCTGGGATAATAGCCCAGTGCAGCCTTGTCCAGAAAATGAATTTTTTCAAGACTAGGCGTTGAACGCAGGGCTTCATGTACACAGTCATATTAAAAAGGAAAGAACAAGCAGGAAGCAACATTACTTTATGAGAAATTAATGTTTATTGTAAGTCGTATGGATAAGGACAGTGATCATTAGCAAAGTGACGGCAAGTAGACCAAAAGAACTAGATTGAAAGATCTGAAGCCAATAGCAAAATACCGAAGGCAAGAGTACACATTCAAATACCATGTTTGGAAGATTGAGTATCCATCCAGGAAAAAATTAAGCTGGTCACAGCCTCACCTAGACACAAGTCCTAGCACATAAATATAAAAGATAGACAAGTATAGTGTCTCATAGACATTATGGAAAAAGTGTGCACGACTTCAGGGTTGAAAAGATTTGATTTGGGCTGGGAATGCGGCTTAGTGGTAGAGTGCTTGCTTGGTATGCATGAGGCCCTGGGTTCAATAAACAAAAATAGGTAAATTAATTAAGAAAAAAGAAAAGATTCGAGGAGCAGACATAAGGGAGGCCCAGCCACATTTAAATACATTAAGAACAAGAACCTTTTCCCATCAACACACCCTGTCAAGACTATCAACGGACAATCATAAAATCAGAGAAGACATTTACAATTTCACAACATCCCCAAGCCTGGAGTAGCTAGGTATCTCTCTAAAGCCACAGGAGAAGGATAGGCACCAGCCTAAGAATGATAGGCACCAGCCTAAGAATGGGCAGAGTATGAACCGGCTCTCCACAGAGGTGGCCCCCGATGCCTGGAAAGGTCTTCAACTCTTCATCCACGAAGGAAAGGCCAAGTCTAACCACCTGAGGGGCTGGGCCCTTCCCCCTGACGGGCTGAGGAAGCTAATCCCGGGTGTGGAGGGATGCAGGGAAATCAGCGCTTTCACACTGAGGGATGGGGGCCCTGTGAAGCATTGAGCCCAATCTATCAACACGCAAGGCCCGCCGAGAGCCTGCAGCCCAGCGGGTGGCGTCCCGGGTGTCCTCACGAGTGGGAGGCTGCTGGGGATTCCGGCACACACTTGCAGGTCTCACAGTGTAAACAGCCACATTCTCCCCCCCTCCCCCGCCAAAGTTAACACATAATATTCAATGTGTATCCGGTGGAACTACGACAATGGAGCAGAAGGGTGGGATTAGAAGGGCTGGGGGAAAATGATGAAAGAGGTGACATCGATCAAAATGCATGGCCCTCGAAGACTGCCGTTGAATGGTATCCCCCCCCTTTTCATAACTACCTAGGGACAATAAAAGACACAAAAATTAGGAAACATGGAACAACACAAAACGACAGTTACGAAAGAACATTTCAGTCCTTTTCTTTGTTTTGACAGTACTGGGGATTGAACTCAGTGCCTTGAGCTTACTAGGTAGACACTCTACCACTTGAGCCCCACATCCAGTCTTCGGCCCCTTTCTACAGACTCATCCATGTATAAATCCATGCATATGAAGTCCAAAGTGTGAATTTACCTTGTAGTGTTTCATGATGCATATGTGAGTAGCTACATCATTTCTGAGTCCGACCATCCAACCAGTACAGCGCCGGGCAGGGACTGGGTGTGCGGGAAGGGCTCTCATCAGCCCGCCTTGCATTACCTGTCCTGAGTGGTATGTGCATGGGTGTTCATTTTTTAATAATTGATTAAGTGTCATGTTTACAATTCATGCATTTTAACATAGGTGTTATATTTTAGCATAACGTGTTTTAAGCAAATGAGCGTTCTTAGAAAAGGATAAATTTGTTAAGATGAAAGTAATGAGCAAGCTCTTGCTCTCCCAAATACTAACATGCACAATAAATCTATAATAATGAAAGCTGTGTTCAGGAGCAGCAGTCCTAGCAATGGAACAAAACAAGTCATTCTGCAGGCCAGCCCAGGACACCAGACAATTAAGGTGCAATAATGGGGTCTCTTCAAACCCCAGAAGAGGAAGTTAATTATTTAATAAATAGTGCCACTACAACTAGTCAGATAAGTACAAGATAAAGAATCCCCTCACATCCTTTGTGGAAGCAATCACTAGACAAAGTAATACATGAAACTGGAGAATTCATTAAATCAAGTGATACAAATAAAATAATAACACAACTTGTCATTTGTATGTAAGAGAGCATTCCAAGTAAAAACAAAAACAATAGGAAATCAAATGGTAAGAAAACCAAGAGAAAAATAACCACGAATGGTTTTGGAATTTCTGATGCTAAGAATTTGTGATGTCAGGGGCTGGGGATATGGCCTAGTGGCAAGAGTGCTTGCCTCGTATACATGAGGCACTGGGTTCGATTCCCCAGCACCACATATACAGAAAACGGCCAGAAGTGGTACTGTGGCTCAAGTGGCAAAGTGCTAGCCTTGAGCAAGAAGAAGCCAGGGACAGTGCTCAGGCCCTGAGTTCAAGCCCCAGGACTGGCCAAAAAAAAAAAAAAAAAAAGAATTTGTGATGTCAAAAACCTCCAGTGTGGGCTGGGAATATGGCCTATTGGCAAGAGGGCTTGCCTCGTATACATGAAGCCCTGGGTTCGATTCCCCAGCACCATATATATAGAAAACGGCCAGAAGTGGTGCTGTGGCTCAAGTGGTAGAATGCTAGCCTTGAACAAAAAGAAGCCAGGGACAGTGCTCAGGCCCTGAGTTCAAGGCCCGGGACTGGCAAAAAACAAAACAAAACAAAAAAATCCTCTAGTGTAAAAAGTTAAAAACCTGTACCAAATTGTAAAACTGTATTTCAAACCAGTATGGTACACAAATATTAGCACTGTTAATATACAAAAACATACGTGATCTGATGTTAAAAATAAAAAGTACTAGAACTTCAAGAGACTAAGCCAGGAATTTTCATGAAAGATGGATACAAAGGGATTGACATGAATCAACCTTGGAATCAGAGGCCCAGCCTTGCAAGTAATTCAATAATTACAGATTAAAGAAGAGATCTCATTGATCATCTACTAAAGCGAGAGGAATTGAAGAATGTTCAGAGGGACCGTCGGGTAGAAATCTCACCATGCCAATGTCCTCTCAGGGTCGGTAGATTAGCCATGATTACCAAGAGCCAGGGATCCATTTCCTGACTTCCCAGCTCTTCTTGGAGAAGTCTGTTCGAAGCAAATCACAAGAAATAGAGCCACAGATTAACGCGTTCACATGCTGCTTGCTGTGGGTCCCGTTAGGTCCCACACCAAGGAGAAGAGCATTTTGTCCCCAGTGGCCGTCTGGACAACACCAGAATTCTAGGCCCAGAGAGCTTTCAGTGTCCTAGGGAACTCGTGAATAACAGGAGCGAGGCAGACAGACCCGGGTTCCAGGGGCTTGACGGCCACGACGTGTGGGGCCTCTCCAGGGGATAGAAATCACCAGTGCAAGAAGCTGCACTGCCCTGCGGTTGACGCTGAGCTTGCTTCCTAGAAGTCAGCTCTGAATATTAAACTGTGAGGCTTTCAGAAACAACACAACTGCATGGGCAATAGAAAGGGGGCTGAGGTAGAGGTACAGAATGCCAACCTCGGGTATTTAAAATAAGAATCTCTATAGAGCTCCTTCCTTTTATGAGTCACTCATTAAAAAGGAAATAAGGATGCACAGTGGAAAGGGAAGTCTTAGCAAGGACATGGGGACTTGGGTTTTGGAGAAGCAGGAGTCCACGCTCAGGGAGGATTCTAGAAACCTGTCAGGGTTGTCTGGGGCTGTCCTGGGGGAGAGGGGAGGTGCTCCTGGAATCTAGGAGAGACAGGCAATGGGGAATGTGGGAGCTTTGAAACTTCCGGATCCACGACTTCCCTGCGGGTTCCCTTCCCTTTGTCCTGTAACGAGGCTGACCTTGTTAGCCCTACAGGGTCTTTGTTTGACATCTTCTTAGCTATTACCTGATCAGAGTGCCCAGTTCTAAATATTCCTGAAGACAGAGCTGTTTTCAAGGAGACCACAGGAGAAGGTGGTCTTAGGGAAAGCATGTTTGAAGTAGGCAGAAGAAAATCCCAGCTTATACAGGCTCGCAGGCCCTGGAAGGCCTGGGATGGGTTCAAAGGGGGAAGGGCCCAGAGCAGTGCAGAACATTGGCAGTGGGCCCTGGGGCTGGAACCCCATCCTTCCATCCAGGCCTGGCTCCCGGATGCCCCTCTGACCTCCCTGCCATCCAGGTGCCGGGGCTCTGTCTTACTCCGAGGAGGGAGAGGATGAAAGGAAGGCAGATCAAACACAGGCGGGGCAGAGAAGACTCTCTGTCCTGGGGAGGCAGCGTCCAGCTTGTGATGTGACTGAACTGCTAATTCGGATTATGTGAACTCGGGAGCTGGCAACCTCTGTGTGTGCGGAAGTGTGAGGGAAGGGGATTCGGCTCCCACTGTGAAGCGCCCCCGCCGCCTTCCCCCAGCCCTAGGCCTTCGGGATCACAGGCGTTTCCCTAAGAAGACCCAGTTCTCACACGCCGAAAATGGCCCAAGAAGTGCTTGCCAGGTACTAGCCCACCTGTGACTCAGGGTCAAGTTTTAAGCCAAGGAGATGCTAGAAAAGACAGGATATTAGGAAAGGATGGAAATGAATCTTCCTCATCACTTACTCCCAAAGCAATCTAATTATTCTTACTCTCCCATAATCTTTACTATTCAAAAAGTAAAAATAGGAAAATAATTTAATTTTATTAGGAAAATTTACTAGATTAATATGACTAAGAACTCCACATAAAATGTTAGCATTAAATATTAAAACATATTAATAAAATACTGGATTATTAAAGCCTAATATTTAATGTAACACATTAACTGGAAGAATGGTGTCAGTTTAAGCCTAAAAGGTAAAGCAGAAGATTCCAGTGACCTCGCAAAGCGAGGTGACAGTAACCTCCAGCCCGAGGCAGGGTTTAGCAGACACTCAGGCCAGCGGCTGCAAGGCCAGGTCCTCACAGATGCTGGTGGCATAGGCACAAGGGTTGGCTACAGGATTATTTCTGAAATTTGGACAGTGTGGAAGTCAGCAGGGGAAGTGAAGACCCGGAAATGAAGCACAAGGTGAAGAGGTTAACAACTGGGCCTGGAAGATGGATGGATACCACACTAGGTAGAAGAAGGATGGATGGATGGACGGATGGATGGATGGTTGGATGGATGGATGGATAGGTAATGAATGGATGGTACATGAATGGATAATACACGATAGAAGATGGATGGATAGATAGATGATAGAGAGGTAGATAGATGGATGGATAGATGACAAGACAGACGGATGGATTTGTAGATAATGGATGGATGGTGGATGGATGGATAATAGATGACAGAAGATAGATGGGTAGATGTTAGATAGATAGACGATAAAAGATATATGGATGGAGAGATATAAACAGATGACAGAAGACAGACAGATGGATTTGTAGATAGTGGGTGGATGGTGGATGGATAATAGCTGATATTAGATAGATGATAGAAACAGACAGGCAAACAACAGATGGACACAGACAGACAGACAAGCAGGCAGGCAGATAGGTAGATGGACAGATGGAAGGATGTGGGGTGCAAGAGAGTGCCGAGCAGAGATACCCAGATATTATTCCTCCCTTCGGAAAGGCTGCCACATGAGATCCTGTCTACCACTGGGAAGGAACGCGGCTGGCTCCTTCCTCGTTGTTTCCTAAGCAGGTGCGTCTTCTTCAGGGGATCCGAGGATGACAAGGTCTTACAAGCATGTGCTTCCTAAGTGCTATCATTTCACTGACGGCTCATGGGGAACGGGCGATTGCTGATGCCTCAGATATACTGGAAACATAATCAAGGTGTGCCTTGTTCCTGCGTTTTGGGGGGCTGAAGTTGCAGTTGTTTCTTAATTTTTTTTTCAAATTATCTTTCAGTAGTTGTACAAAGGAGTTGCCATTTAACAAAGCAGTTTAATGAATACAAAATACCTTGATCAGTGAGTGTCGCCCCTGTCCACGCTCTCAGCCATCCCTCCCCTACCTGCCCCTCGCCTCAGTCTTCTTAGTTTTGTAGGATGTACGTTAGAGCCTTGTCTGCATTTCCCCCTCTTCTCCACTTCATTTGTCTGCCCCTTGGCCCCACCCCATACCTTCTGAGTACCCCCTTAACGCGTGCCTTGTTCCTTTCACAAGAAACACGTCTACAGTGTGAATCAGATACACATCTATCGAATGGATTTAATTCAGCCATAAACTTAATTGAATCCTTGGACAAACAAAGGAGAGCTTTCAAATAAAAAGAATCTGCAGATTCAGAATATATGAAATATAGAAACTTGCTAAGATGTTTCAAAAGTATATTTTAAAAAGATTATTTTTTCATTTCACTTTATTTTTATTGTGTTTTTTAATTTGCCAGTCCTGGGGCTTGAACTTAGGGGCTGAGCACTGTCTCTGGCTTCCTTTTGTGCAAGGCTAGCACTCTGCCACTTGAGCCACAGCACCATTTCCAGCTTTTTTTAGGTTTATGTGGTGCTGAGGAATGGAACCCAGGGTTTCATGCATGATAGGCAAGCACTCTACCGCTAACCCACATTCCCAGCCCTAGTTTCGTGGGGTTTTTTAAATTAATTTTTTTTGTGTGTCATGGGGCTTAACTCAGGGCCTGGGTCTTGTCCCTGAGCTTTTGCTTTCAAACCTCATGCTCTACCACTTTGAGCCACAGAGCCACTTCTGGTTTCCCAGTGGTGAATTGGAAATAAGGGCCTCACAGACTTTCCTGACTGGGCTGGCTTTGAACCACAGTCTTCCTATCTTAGCCTCCTGAGTAGCTAGGATTGCAGGTGTGAGCCACCAGTGCCTGGCAGTATACTGAAGTTTTAAAAGCTACCATAAAATGATGTACAAGGATTGGATAAATATTTCAGGTATTAGCCGAAGTATTCTTATGATGAAAAACAAATAAAGAACCACCACCTTTCAGGCAATGCCATTGGAAAACAGGCTAGCTATCACAGTGAGTTTTTAGCACATTTGTCCTTGGTACAGAAACCAAGATTATACACTTTAATGCTGCCAGCCCAACATTTATGGCAGACGTGAAAAATTGTATTTAAATTAGAAATGCTAAAATTAATATTTATTGACTCCATGTTTCATTATCATTAGAAATTAGTTTGTTCTTGGATAAACAGTTTATTGCAAGATATAAATATGTTCCATTGACCTATTAACAGGCCCAATATATTATAGAGTTATTGACAGCAGTAGTAAAATTTACTAACAGTCATTAAACCTTTTAACATGCTTGATATGCCTCTGTCTCTGTTAATACCCACGAATTAGGTGTGGGTGTTTTTATAAAGATAATCTGCTGCAGATATTAAATTCTTCCAAGATTTTAATATATTGTCTAAGTTTATGGATCATAAAACAAACCTAGAGCATACAAAAATTTACATGACAATTTTTTTTTTTAGAAAAGAGCATGTAAATTTTAGTACAGTAGGAATGATGATATAAACCACTAGAACACATAAAAAAGTTCCCCCAACTGCATTAAAAGAGTATTTAGAGTCTTCCTTCCATGCACAGCGCCCATAGACTGGCCAGGGAGGCCAGTAGGTACAGAGGAGGACTTAGGTCATCACTAGACCCGGCCCAGGCAAGGAACAAAGCCGGAATCCAGGCCAGGCAGGCAGGTAACTGGCAGGGCAGACAAGCACCATCAGAGGACTTCCTGGAGGGACGGACCCAGAACTGAGCATGCCACACTTGCCAAAGTTGACCAGATGGCGCTCCTTCTATCAGAAGCCATCCAGGAGCTAGGTCTGGTGGCTCGCGCCTGTATCCTTAGCTACTTGGGAGGCTGAGGATGGGAGGACCATAGTTTCAGACCAGCCTGAGCTGCAAAGTCCACGAGACCCTTTTGGAACCCATAGCTGGGCGTGGTTGTGCGTCCCTAGATTGCAATGGAGGCTGTGACTGGGAAGAGCACAGCTCTTGATCAGCCCAGGAAGAAAAGTCCCCAAGGCTCAACAGAGAGAAGCCAGGCATGGCCACACACCCCGGTGAGGCCCGGTCCCGTTCTGCATCATACTGCCATTGCAAGGTGCCTTCGGTACTTTCCTGGGCCTGCCGAGACCCAGTGGGCACGGTTAAGTGGATGGCTCAGCCACAGGGCCGGACTCTCCTTCACCTCTGGGGCCAGACGTCTACCACCGAGCCCAGGCAGAGCCCTGCTCCCTCTGTGGTGCTAGGGAGCACTTCTCCCCCTCCTTGCTCACTGTCAGCGTGACCCTGAGTCACACTGCCTCCCCCCCGCCCGCCCCGCCGTGTCCATCTTCCTCCACTTTTTTCTCTTGCAACAAATGTTGCTTGGCCTCTTTTCTCCCCCATACCCCCACAGCGAACACCATAGATAGTTTCACACATTCACTGGGCCAGGCCAAGGGATCTAGGCACTTGGTGAAACGTGAGTGTAGGTGTTCTGCGGGGCCATTTGCGATGGTCACGTCTATGTTGCCTTTATCGGGCCAAGGGTGCCCACAGACTTAGTAAAACATCGTTAGCAGTTGGCTAGCATTTCCCTTGGTTTGCTGAGTGTGCCAGACTTGCATTCCTCCCCACCCAAACATGGATGGATGGATACCAGCCAATCCCCTGAGCGCACAGACAGAGGATGGAGGTGGAGGAAGTAGGAACCCACTGTTCTCTGAGCAGAACACCTGCCTGCGCCTGTCCCTGGACATGGGCTCTTCTGGTTCATAATCCTTCAGCTGATTCCCGTGGCGTATGAGAGGCAGGGCCCCAGTGACCCTCCGCGCCCTTTCCCCTCCCCCCTCCCTCACACACCACTGATGTGTGACAGTGACTCCTATCAGAATTGCTAGAAAGAGAGGGAAGGACATAGGGAGACCACCCCCAGCTGGACGAGCAATGCATTGTCCTTCTAGAAGCCCTCGTTTTTGCTTCCATTGTGTAAGAAAGCAGCGACTTCTGCAAAGGGTGTGCTAGGTCCTGCTGTGACCCCATGGACAGCTAGGCTGGCCCCTCGAGGGAGGCAGGGCTGGGAGCCACTGAACAGCCTTGCCACTGGCTCCAGGGTCCAGTAGGCAGTCGACTCTTGCCACATAAGTGAGAAGGTGCCCAAGACACAGGACGACAAAGGGCAAGGTGGGGCTTGGCCAAGTCTCTGTGGCAAAGTGGGGGAAGTCCTCTTGGATAAGCGTACTTCAAGCATGCAGTGTCTGCATATGTTCAGTGTCTGCACAGCACACAGGCAGTGTCTGCACAGCACACGTGCAATGTCTGCACAGCACACACGCAGTGTATACACAGTACACATGACAGCACCATGCAGTGTCTGCACCGCACACATGGGTGTGTAAACCATATCTGTGAAAATAAGCATTCAATGTTCTTGATACATTGTATATTGCATATATGTCTACCTGACCTAGACAAGGGATAGAAAAACAGGTCGTAAGATATCACAAGAAATGTACACACTGCCCTACTATGTAACTGCACCCTCTTTGCACAACACCTTGTCAAAAAATTTATGTTCGGGGCTGGGGATATAGCCTAGTGGCAAGAGTGCCTGCCTCGGATACACGAGGCCCTAGGTTCGATTCCCCAGCACCACATATACAGAAAACGGCCAGAAGCGGCGCTGTGGCTCAAGTGGCAGAGTGCTAGCCTTGAGCGGGAAGAAGCCAGG
Source organism: Perognathus longimembris pacificus (assembly GCF_023159225.1). Taxonomy (NCBI): domain Eukaryota; kingdom Metazoa; phylum Chordata; class Mammalia; order Rodentia; family Heteromyidae; genus Perognathus; species Perognathus longimembris. Next base: position 3,281,169 of record NC_063162.1, on the reverse strand, counting down.
GACAGTGCTCAGGCCCTGAGTCCAAGGCCCAGGACTGGCCAAAAAAAAAAAAAAAAAAAAAAAAAAATTTATGTTCAATTAATAAAAAAAAAAACAAAAACAATAAAAAGAAAATAAGCATTCAGCTGTGTGCTGTGTATAGATAGGGTATTCTTAAAGATTCACACATAAGCGTGTGCGTCCTATGAACACACATGCGTGTTCTAGGTGGCAGAATAATGTCTCCACAAAAGATACCAAGTCCCCATTCTTGCAACCTATAGATGTGGTCTTACAAAGTAAAGACTTGCCATTGTGATTAGGGATCTGGAGATGAAAAGAGGGTCCTGGATTATTTCAGTGGGTGCTAAATGAAATGTTATGGAGAGAAGACGAGAGGGAAGGCTGTGTGGCCGAGGGTAGGAGTCCGGAAGATTCGGGGAGAGGCCGATCAGTAGTCTCCCTGCAGCCTTCAGAGGAGGCGTGATCACGTTCTCCTTAACTTTGGCCTAGTGACCTTGATCTCACTCTGAGCCTTCCGGACTTCTGCTGTTTAATCACCCATTTCGTTTCCGTCTGTTTCAGCACCCACAAGGATCAAGTACACACGTGTATGCGCACATCTGCATGTGTGTGTGTGTGGGGGGGGCGTGTTATGGTGTTGTTCTTTTGTTGGTTTTACCCAGGGGCAATGAAGGCTCAGCAATGAGCTGGAGTCCAGAAGGTACCACTTTGAGAGTTGGGCTCTCCCCCTCCTCTCATTAGACAGGCCCACACCGAGGATGGGCAAAAGATGGAGAAGACCCTGTAAGAAGACCATGTGGCTGAGACCACGGTTCAGGTCTCTGCCTCCGGGTCTCAGGTCCCAGACCATGTGACCAGACCGCTGTCTCCTGTGGCCCGTCCATCGGGGTCACTCGGGAAGGCTTCCTAAAGGTGGTGGCCTTGGTAACTGGCTGTCTACTTACTGTCCCCATTCTCCTGGTCTTCGTCCTTCATTGGCATACAGACATCGGCAGGGACTTTTAGTGTAAAAATGTAACACTGCTTTGACTAAGTCATATCTGTGGGTTTTTTTTTCTTCCTTTCTTGCCTTTGACTGCAAAAGTCACCTCTTGAAAATGCTTTATACAAGTAGGGGAATGGAATCTGCCTTGCTAGCAGTGGGACTCTGCAAGGTTGTAGTTCCCCTGTGACCACAGGGCCGTGGTTTGTCCCTGCAAACAGATCAAGGGCCAGGCCCTCTCCCCTCTAGATCTTGCTCAGCACTTCACCCAGGGGGCCTCCTGGGCCCTTGTGAGCTGCTTTAGCCCCGCCTTCTTGCCGAGGCCCATTCACCTCACTTAAACCATGGCCAGCTCTCTCTGCAATGCATTTCCACCTTCAGTTATCAAGGACTCAGCCCAAAACATTCCTGTCAAACACAGGAACAACTAAATGCACACATATGTAAAAAATAACAACAAAACTCTCCCTGGGGAACAAGTCAGGGTCCCAACAGGAAACAGATGCTCACTCAGAAAGAAAATTCCGAGGAGAGCTCTCTTACAAAGGACCTAATTACTGGGGTGTAGGAAGGTGATGGGAATCCAGCAGGGATATTATCAGGGTTCCCACAAAGAAGCCATTACCACCCCTAGGCCAAGAGGGACAAAAAAGGGAGTGGTAACAGCCAGAATTGGGGACTAAAGAAAGAAGAGGGCATGGGAGGAGGACCTGCTCGGATTCACAGCCAGCCAAAGTCGCTGCAATGGAGAAGGGACACCAGGGTTCTGTGTTCCTCTTTCGCGTTCCCTTCCCACTCTCCTTTCTGGCACCAATAGGCTAAAGTCATGGACCAGTACCACTCAAACACTTCCAGGCTGAGAACAAAGTTAGGGACGACAGAAATCTCCCGAGGGTGAGTCTTATCTCCTTCCAGTGCTGTCCAGTCACTTGGAGACAGAAAGTGAACTGCAGAAAGGCGCAGTGACAAGCGACCTTCTCTGGAGAAGGCTGGTGGCTGCATTGAACCAGAGCTCGGCCAGCCAAGCCGTGCAGTTTCCTTGAGCTCCTGGATCTTGGGGTGGAATTCACGCTAAAGGCAAAGCTGTTCAGCCAAGGCACTGCTACTTCACTCCGCGGATATCAGCTTGCTCTTGTGGAGTTCACCAGGAGGCTGAAACAAGACCAAACAAGACCAAAGGGATGTGACGGGAGGAGAGCGAGGTGTGTGCGTTCTGGATCCCAGAATCCTGGAGCCTGCTAAGTCCCAGTCTGCCACAAGTGACTGGCTGGAGACCAGGAGAGTCAAGGAAGACAGCAGTGCCAGTTAGTTTCAAGTCCCTGCTCGACAATTCCTCCCTCTTCTAAAGAAGATCATTTTGTTCTAGGCAAGCCATCCTCTAATTGGCCAAAGCCCACTTTGAAATAGCAGGCAACGGTCTTGACTTATTTAGAGTTAAGTGTGAATTGATCTAAACACTTCATCCTTGGTGCATGGTCAACCTTCACCCAGCAAAGACCACGATGGCATCCATTACAGCCCCCTTTGGTGAGAATTCACACGTATCAGTCTTTCAAATCCAGGCCCCAGGATCCTGCTCTAGACGTGGTTATAGCTATCCATTCCTAACTGTGGTCCCACTGGGCCAGAGGCTACAAACATTGGTTTTCACCAAAGCACTGGCTCACAGTAGCATCTTCCCGCCAAACTTCAGCCAAACCAATAAGAGAGAAGCAGATGGTCAAACAATATTCCAGAAGAATCGGCAGTATCATCACCAACCCAACAGACCTGCGTCTGAATCCATCATCAATATGCCAGCAACATAGGCACCCGAACATCTGGATGACTTTCCGTATCCACTCCGCTGTCTATCTAACTTCAAGACGATGCCCAATCCAAAGTACTTTCCTGAAGCCATGAAGTTTTGTAGCGGGAAGATTTCCACAGACCAATGGAGTGGATGAAACAGGGCGATTTTCATCCAAGTTGACCCAGCTCTCCAGGAGCCCATCCCATTCTTCTCCACTCCCAAGGACCCCCAAGACCGCAGGCCGGGGGCACTGCCGGAGCCCGGGTCAGTACTGACCTCAGTGGGATCTTGGGAAGTTTGGTGATAGATCCAAAGACGGCCGATCCCGAGCATCTGCCACTCCTTGCCTAGTTCTGTGAGGGTGGCCCTTCTCAGTCCCCGGGCCGGAGCTCGGCGGAAGGGCGCCCACCGGTCCCTCAGCAGAGGGCAGTGCCGGCACCCCTGGAATGCGCGGTGCGCAGGGAACGGAAGCGCTCGGGTCGCCTTTGGAAGGCGCGCACCCCGTGAGGCGCGCGGCACTGCGGTTCTCTCGCTCGGCTTTGAAATACCGTAAACTCACAAAAGCTACTGTCGAGTTCAGAACAAACACAGGGGGTATGTTTAGTTATTTGTTTTTGTAGTAAAATAAAATATTTATTATCCGCAGACACCCACTGTGAACAGAGGGGGAGGCCACTGCGTTTCATCTTGCCGGTGTCATGTTTGACTTCCATTAGGGACGGATTATAGACCTGTGGGTTTTCATGAATTCAGAAAGTCCACTTTGAACACTGATTTCAAAGCCTACAGGGGGTGGGAGGCATGTAAGAACACAGCTCTGGAGGAAGGAACCTGTTGCATCTAGCCAGCACCTTGTGTTTGATAAAGCAGAGTGGGCTTCCCTTTCGAGAGAGAGGCCAGGACGCTCTTCCCTTAATAAGATGACTTTAAAGGGAGCCTGCCTATTGTTGCCTCCACTCTTTCCTCCAGGTGTGCACAATTAATTCAGCCTTGGAATCCCGGGAAAATCACCATTGTATCAGCCCGCTTCGCCTCCCCGCCTCTACCTTATCACAGAGAATGCGAGAGTACCCGCCGCCGCCTGGGGCCGCCGTCTTAACTCTTCCGTGCCCGTCTGCCACGCTGGCTTCCCAGGCTCGCTCGGATACGAGCACCCGAGCCCTCACCCCCGCCTCTCAGCCCGCAGGGATGGAGCGCCGGATGGAAGGACGACCGCCGTGGATACGCGTCCAGAGGCCGAGCTCGTCAGGATCCGGTTGGGAGCTCCACGCTTACAGAGGCTTCGCTGGGCACCTGGGTGTCTGTCCGTCCCAGAGGGGCTGAGGGGCTGGGGAGGGGGCCCCGCCCTCTCTGCTGCTTGTCATGGGGAAGGCAAGAAATGGGAGGGGTGCGGCTGATTCCACGGGAAGGGGGAAGTCGGTCTCACGGGAGGAAGCCCGCGTTCGGGCTGTGTTCCTGAGGCAGTCCCAAGGCCCGCTTTGCCAGCCTCATGGCGTTGGGTTGGGGGCCTCCAGAGGGAACGTCCTGACAGCCCCTTAGGAGGCCCCGAGATGCATATCACTGCAAGAATGGGGCTCCCTGGGTGGGCAGAAGGTGGTAAATGGGGAGGTTGAATCACCATGTGAGCGTGACGATGGGGAGAGAATATTCTCTGGGCCCACGGCTGAGAGGCCATCTCTAGGCTAGCTGTTCAGAGGGAAAGGGGAAGTGTTAGCGGAATACCGGTACCTATGCCACCCCTCGGCTGACTTCAGGATTCTGTGACCATGGAGAGATGCCCAGTCATTTCCTGAACCAACACCACAGGCGTGTGTGGTCCTCCACCCTCGTTACCCTTGAAAACCCTCTGCAGGCTGTTGGATCCGTGCCCCGTACGATCGCGACGGTCCCGTCCTGAGCATCCGCTTTCGGCCCCGTCTGGGACCAGACGATCTTCTCTCTTTCTAAGCAAAGCAAACTACTTGAGTAAGAATATGGGAAGTAAGCGGTTTTTCCAACGTATCTCTGTAGGGGTGAGCACTGGAGATGTTCCCAGCCTTGGGGACCCTCTTGGAGAGAGGGGCAACCCTTTGGCCTTGGTAGGGCTGAGGGCCCTTGGCTCCCTTTGTTGGCTAGGATGGCTTGGTGGATGCGCAATCTAGACTTCTGGGTTTCCGGGAAAAGTCCTCTTCGGACTTTAGCTTTCCTATCCCCCTCAACTGTTGTTGGTTTCACGCTCAGGCGGTCAGGGAAACCAGGCCCTGCCTGGGGAACGGCTGGGTTTGGAGACCCCCACCACGCCACCCAAGGAAGAGTGAGAACCGCGGCTCTGCGCCGGGCCTTTGGGAGGCTGTGCGGTCTGCACGTCATCTACCGGGGTCTTCACCCTCTGGGGGCGCGCCACGACCATTCCTTCTTAAGGAGCAAATGGGTCTCTGTTCACTTCAGACTTCAACCGAAGGCACGGCTACTTGCCCGGGTCCTCTATCACCTGACAGCTGCGCAAAGGCCAAGGCTGAGGCTGGTGACCCGTGGGTTGCGGGAGGCCTTCCTGTCCTCGCCCCCACGCCTCCTTGTTACGCGGAGCAAATAGGCTAAGCAGGCTTGAGTTTGCCTAACTACTGCATCTTGCTTATGTTTACCTTTGAACCATGTAAATCCTTTAGGCGTTAGTGGCAGTCCTTATCTACTTAGTCACATTCATTGGGCCTTCGACAAGCAGTAATTGAGCCTAAGCAAGGCGTGACCAGCTCAGCTCTTCCTCATTAAAGATGGCCAGTCCTGTGGGCATGGCTGCATCTCCACTGTCCTCTGGGCAAGGATCAGGGCTGGCTGAGCTCCAGGAGGGCTGAGGCCTGCCGCCTCCCTCTGCGGTACTGAACCTGCCCCGGGTAGCTGCCACCCCCGACGGACGACGCAGGCCCTGCCCCTGGGGGAGGTACTGTGGCGGCCTCGTGGTGCTTCGCCCTTTCTAGCTCCTCCTCGTTTGTTCGTTCCGGGCGGGCCTGAGCCCGCATCACACCAGGGTGTGTGTCTGTGTCTCCAGACTGCCTGAAGGCCATGTACACGTGCCCCAAGTGTGACTCGCGAGCAAGGCGCCTACCCAAGCACCTCGCGCGTCCTCGCTCCTGTCCCCCGCTTCTGCGGAGGAGCGTTCTGTGTGCTGCAGCTTCTGAAGCTGCCAAGCCTAGCACGGGCGGCGGAGGTCGACACGGACCTCCACACATGAGCTGTCCACCCCGCAGATTGCTTTACTGTTGTTAGGACAGGAAATACCACCCACGTCCGGACGTGAGGGTCATCTGTGCGCACCGCAGCTGCAGACCCCGCGGCCAGTTGCCCGCAGTCGCTGCGTCTCCACCGCAGTGCCGAGAGGGAGCGGCTGTCCAGCTCCTCATTTGAAAAACGAAGGCAGAGCCGGTTCCAGAAACGTGTCCTCTGCCAGGAATGGGCCCCCCATCCCTGAAACCTAGGTTTGCACCTTGGGGTGACACTCGTTAGCTTCTCGGGTTGCTGTTTGCTCCTCAGTAAAATCGCTGAGCCTGGTGACCTAGCTGTCTCCACCGGTTGCCCGTTAGAGACCCCTCTGTCTCCTGACACCCCCTCGCGTCTCCCACGCCTTCCTGGGTCCCCCCGGCGCCTCCCTGGTTTGGAAGGTGAAGAAGCCCGGTGTCCCCGAGGCTCGGTGGGCCACTCTCTCCTCCACGTCCCTCCAGGCCCGCTCCGTGCCCACCAGAGTTAGAGGCCCAGAGCGCGCCAGGGCCGACCAGCCGTCTCTCCGCGGCTCGCGTGCACTGGCTCCCGGGCCGCTCCTCCCTCCGTCCCTGCACAACGGAAGGAAGAGAGTGACGGGCCCCGCTCACTGTGGCGTCTGCAGCTTCCGGGACCGCACCCGGGAACCCGGAACGAGGGGCGAGCAGACAAAGCTGAGGTGCGCTGCCGCTTTGACGTGGAACGTCGAGGAACAGCAAGGACGAGAACTTGAACGCCGCTCACGGCTGCACACAGATGGGGGCGCGAGTCAAGGCAGAGTTTCATCTGGGCCCTGGACGTGGCAGCTCTCCACGGTCACGAAATGAGCGTGTTTGGGGTGAATCAAAACGATTGCCGGGGGCCCAACTCTCAAATGGGTCTGAGACCAAGGAGGCGCAGGGGTGTCTGCCAGGGAACCACGGCTCACAGAGCTGTGACCTCCATGCCCCACTCCCGCTCAGTCACGACCAGTGACTAACGAACAGGTGGGGACAAAGGTCAGTTTGCTGTTCGTAGTGGGGCAGTTTATGCTCACGGACTCGTGGGCGCCCGGTCCCGGCTCAGATCAAAGCTTGGCTGTGACTGAGGCTTCCTGCCTGCTCAGCCTCCTTCCGCGTGCTCGCCTTGCTGAGTCTGACCTGTGCTCCCTCCACAAGCCACGTGGCTCCCAGATCCCAGGCCCCGGGCTCTATTCCTGGAGGCTCTCGGGGGGAAGGGTACTGGGGGGGGGGGTCGTCTGTGCCTGGCCATCCTGAGCCTCCGGGATGGTCAGAACTCAGCGTCTACCTCAGCCCACAGTGGTTCTTCCCCTCTGCCCTTCTGCCTCCTCCCTGCCACTGGGCTTGGGATCCCCAGTCAGAGCTCCTTTTTTAAGGTTTTAAAACTCCAGTCCATCTACGACGGCCTTTTTCCCCAAATAAGGTCAAGGTCACAGGTTCTAAGTGAATGTCTCTGCGAGGAACACACTTCAACTCATTTCAGAAAGTGGATCCAACACTCTACCTGCAGCTCCGCTGGCTTTCCCCCTGTCGCACCCCTGGCCTTCCAGGCTGAGACATGTCTTCCAGGGCTCGCATCAAACTGTTCTTCACTGTCACCTGCCAACTGTAATAAAGGGCCGGGCGGGAGCCCAGAGTCCAACAGCTATAAAGCAGTCATCTTCTCAGAATCCTACCACGACAGCCAGCTAGATGCAATTTGAAAACCGAGCGCCTTTGAATGACTAAGAATTTGGCCCTGAGTTTATTCATAAACCTCCATAGCCAAGACAGATTTACATGAAATCATTAGAGTTAAAAAAAAAAAATCCCAGCATTATGCCTGCTATATCCAGCTTATCATCCATTCACTTTCTCTCCGCCTTTCACTTTTCAGGTTCATCAATCATCTGTGACATTCCTCTGAAGTTGTGATTTACTTTGAAAGCCACCAGAGCAGGCCCGGAGCATGTGACTTCGAATCCATGGGGCTGAACGACACACCCTTGCACGCTCAGGGCGAACGCACAGCAAGCAGCTCCTCTCCCGGCCATCGCTGGGCCTCAGGGCAGACGCGCCAGGGTCGTCGGCCCTCCTGGCTGTCTCGTGGCTGCCGAGGGAACACAGAGACGGCGGCAGATGGAGCCCGGGGAGCCCTGGAAGAGAGCAAGGGCCTCCCATGGCCTTGGCGGCCTGCTCGCCAAGTGCTGGGACGCATTCTGTGCGTTCACTGGTGCAGTCTGGTTGTGAGGACCCCGCGCGGGCCTGCGAAACAGGCCCCCGCTCTCCTGAGCGGGCGTGGAAGGAGTGGGAAGTGGCTGTGGCGGTCACCCATGTCCTGAAGACCAGGCTGGAGACCCCGGGGGGCGGCGGTGACCTCTGACCTGTGAAGGACGCCCCCCGGCCCGACACCATGGACATCAGCACAGCCCCACAGGCTGGTGGGGGGGGGGGGGCGGTCCTCAAGAAATGGAGCTGATGGCTGACGGCTTTGCTTGAACATATTCTCTCTCTCTATTTTTTTTTTTTATTAATTTGATCAATAAGAAGGCAAGTCAGAACTGGGCAGTGATTTGTTTCAAAATCAAGTGATTTCCCATGCAAAACTAGGAATGATGGCTCTGATTGTGATATTATCATTAATACAATTATTTTTAATTAAAAATTTTTATTAGACCTCATCAACTGAAGTAATGGATGTGCTGTGAAATGGATTTGCTCCCCCGTAGAAAGGACCTTTATGAGGACCAAACGCCAAGCAAAAATTATGTACTTTTACTGCCTTAAAAATGATTCCATAACCATCTTCCCGAGCAGGCGGGAAAGGGCACCCCTGGGGGGACCTAGAACTTTCCGACCGCCTACTTTGTGACCTGAGGAGGCCTGGAGCCCAGGCTGGAATGGGCCCGTCGGTTGCAGGGAGAAGGGAGGCCGTTGGCCTCCGGCCTGCACTGCCTCGGGGCTGGGAAGGGCAGAGCCACGTCCCCCGGGGAGCGCTGCACCCCGTTACTGGGCGGGGGGGGGGGGTTCTTTGCGGCGGGTAACCAGGAGCCAGAGGGGCCCTCGCCGAGCAACATCACACTTGCCATAATTAATGTCAATACATTCCCTGACACTGACAGCCTCCGGGAGGAGCCGGCACAAAACAAACCAAAGGAGAGGGAAAGTCTCAATTGGTTGGGAGGGGGTTTAAGGGAGTTCTTTAATATCAGATTAAGCCCATTTTGATTGTAAATCTATTTTCAGCTCAACATTACCAAAGAATATTACAAGAAAACTCGGTTTTATGAAGTTATTATGACTTAAACCACCCTCTCCCTGCTCTTCCTCTCTGACTTTCTCTCACACACATTCGCTCTCCAGAGGATCTAAAAATAAGCCTCTAGCTATACACGTCAGTGCTCCGGGTTTATCCCACAGACTAAGGAGTTTCTCACAAAATACCTTTATTATTTTCCAGAGCTCCACTGCCTCTCTGGAAACGGAGACGACGGGCGGAGTGAACCGCGAGGGAAGGAGGCCGCCATCTTCATCATCCTCGCGCCTCCCCCCACGCGCCCAACCGGGCAGCTTCTGAAACCTTACAGCCCACGGTGACGCCACGGTATTGACTTTCGAAACGGACGTGTACTGTGGATGCAGACGGGTCTGGTGCTCAGAGCCTCCCGTGACGGCCTCCCAGGCACTGGATTGCAGGGGTGGGCCCCCCCTCCCCCCCCCCCGCCGGGCTGGGCCCCAATTTTCATAGTTCATCCATTCCACACGACTGCAGCGTTGGCAAGCGCGCAGGCGCGCCCGTCTCCGCGGTGGGTTGGAGGGGAAACATGCCTTGCGGCGCGTTGCGCTTCGGAAGGAAGGTGAAGACGCTCACGAGGCGGCTTCTCGGAAGAGCCCACGCTGTAGGTCTACACAGGCCTGGACCGGGGCGTTCCGGAAAGGGCAGCCCGCTCTGGCGTGCGGTGAGCTTTCCTGTCCGCCCCCAGCGGCTCAGCTTCCCACTGGCTGACGCACAGATGGACAGGGGTGTTCTGAGGCCTGGCTGGCTTCAGGAACACAATGCACTGGGCAGGTGGGGTGGAATTCGGAGCCCTGTCTTCAGCCTGACCAGCAGAAGGTTCAAGGGAAGTAGGGGGCAATCACACGTCATGAAGGCCTGGCCCCCGAAGAGGCCTTGGGTTGGACCCTTTCTTGTGGATGCCGGTGGTCAGGCGGTGCCCCAGCTAAGGTGCACGTGCCCCACCTTTGAAGTAGATGCCTCGTGGTGAAGACCAACTATACAGAAGCAAAAATGCTGTGCCGAGCATCTGTTATCACGATGGGCTAGCAGGGCAGCTCTGCTATAGAAAGAATTTGATCTATGCTTGCGAGCGATTGTAATACAGTACTTTGACAGCTTATGTCCAGCTTCAGTGACAAGAGGCAGCCTGAGTAGCGGCTCTGAGTGTCACCATAGATTACTGGCTCGGTGTGCAAATCCTACCTGTGCGATGGCCTGGCCAACGGTGATGTCATGACTGCAGCCCTGACCCTGCCCAGGGGACACTACCTGCACCTGTCACTCCCTGAGCCCTTTGACATGCCCAGCTCAGTCCAGATCCGACGCACACCTCACATGGTTTACGCCGAGGGCGTTCTGTCCTCAGCCCCTCCCTCCTTCCCTCCGCCAGCCATCCGGACGCGTTTTAACATCTCAAAATTAACACCTGTCCTATAATAGCTTACGTCAAAAACCAATACTGACCTGTGAAATGCAGACGCCGGTTTCAAAACCTGCCACGGCTTGACGTTTTCATGGAAGGGAAGCAGTATAGCACAGTGGTACCAATTTAGAGATGAGGCAAACTGAGGCAGAGGACGGGCACTACCAGTACGCAGTGGGGCGGGGCGGGCGGGCAGACTCTGGACTCTGGTACACACAGGACCTTGGCTTTGAAGCTTTTCTTATTACGACGACACTAGAGAAAAGCAGAGGCCACGCATCCGTCCCGGAACTGCTGGGATGTTTGGGGTGGCCGGGCCATTGGGAGGCTAGTGCTCCTTGGTGTCTGTTGGTACACTGGACCAGAACAGGACTGTCAGCACGGCATGGCCGAGAGCCGAGGGCTGAGGTAGGGGGACAAAGGCCCTGGCCTGGGACGGGAGGGGCTTAGGGGTTCACCGATGGATTTCCTCATGTGTCCCTCTTATTGTCTCCTCCTACGTTTCCTTTGCTCTCTCCTTCCCACACATCTCCGAGGTGGAGGAATTGTCTGGACCTATGACAAGGCCACAGGCTCTCACGCAGCTGGGAGGTACCGGAAGCCCATTAATGAGCCGTTTTTGTTGGCAAAGATGTGGCTTGTGCTTCTTTCGGTGACCTAGCGTGGTCAGACATGACAAAGCGGAGAGGAAGTCTGTGTCAGACGGACCCAAGACGGATTAAAAACGATTTCACCGGTGTTAGTTCTTTATATCCACACAAACGTTCCTCAGCCACCGAAGCTTGGGTCGCAGCTAGTGTGAGAAAGCGATTGCTTTATGGAAGAAGAGCCTTCTCCCCGCGCCCTCTCCATTTCCTCCTCGTGGCTCAGCTTTGCGGATCGTTTGACGGGAAGCTGATGTGCTCAGGACGCATCGGTGCGACGGGTCAAGGCGTGCTGTGCGCGGGCTCGGTGGTCAGGTTTCACACCGCGCGAGGAGCTGCCAGGCGCACGCACCCACGGGAAGCTCCAGCGGGGCCCACGGCGCATGCCGGCGGAGGCTTCCCGGTGGCCCCCCGTCCCGCCTTCTCCGTGGGAGGCTGTTGGACCCGCCTTCTCCCGTCTGAGGAGCGAGTCATCCGTCTCCCCCGGTGGAGGAACACGCGGAGGGCTAGGTGCTTTCCGGAAGTTTTGGCGCCGCGGCTGGAGTCACGTTTCCTCAGCCCCGGTGAGGAGACAGGCAAATCCACAAGGAATTTCTGCCGCGTGACTCCGATCGGATGAGCTTCTGGCCGTTTTGGGAAGAAACCCATGTAAAGAAGTCACGCTTTCTCCCCAAGAGGAAGTTCTTTGTCTCTGATGCGTAAGCCACTCGTTGCCCTTCCCGCATCTCTGTTCCCTCCGGCTGCAGCCCACCAGGACCCTCCTCTGCATCCCGCACAGTGACGCGGACGCGTTCACTGGTGAAGGGTGCTTGAGCGTGTGCAGCTATTCTCCATGGCCCCTTCCACGCCTGGGGACCCAGGGCCATCTCCACCGAAGGCGGAGCACGGGGAAGGAAGGATTCTGTCTTAGGGATGAGGGCTGCACTCAGCATGGGCACATTAGCTTATGAGCATGATTGGCACTTGCCTTATCCAATGACAGAAGCAGCGCTGGATGAGTGACTGGGGATGTGGAGTGGCGGAGGAAGGCCTTTGGAGGACGCTGTGCGCTCATGGAGGTGGCGTGTGAGCTTGCCCTGCACGCCCAGGTGTCTGCGCAGTGTCTGGATGACTCCAGCTCCACACAACTGTAGCAAGGGAAATGCCATTTCTGTTTCTGGGCACCTCATTTTATGGAGGGAACTGGATTGGGTTGCAGAGTTGTGTGATGAAAAGGTCCAGATTTCTGGAGCTATTTCAATGACCTGCTGAATCCTCGAAACCGGAGAAATGTTCCAAAATAAAAGGAAGGGAATGAAAGCCACAGCACCGCTGCCATCAGACAGAGGCTTCTCCTTGTCCCTGCGTGAGGCCAGCCCGTGGCTCAGGTGCAGAACAAGCCGCAGATAGTTCCAGAAGCCAACAGTAGGAAGTATCCTCCAGCACACAGCCATCAGCAAACAAGGTGACATGGGTCCTGGCACAGAAAGGAGAGGATGACAGAGAAGAGGAGACAAGACAGAAGCAGCAAGTATTCATGGCAACAGTGAGGGTGTTCCTAACGCCGACCCAGGCCTGCAGCTTTCAGGGATGTGATAGAATAAGATTTATGCAACCAACTTTCAAATACTGCAGATAGGCAAATAAAACGCAGTTGGGTAAACACAGACATCTGTATAATACAGACATATAGGCACGGTAAGAGATAGGATGGGTGAGCTTGGAGGCCCAGAGTCCAGGGAGGTCTGGGGTATAGAGTCCTGCCCGGGCCCCTCTGCAGGTCTCCATCCGTCCTTGATGGAGAAGGGCATTGTGTGGAACGTTCTTGAGAAGAAGGCCCTTAAACATGGCCCCACCATGTGGGGAAGGCGTGGAAGGAAATGGTTCACAGAAGCAGGGACGGGAAGAGAGGGCACCAGCGTGAAATCCTCACTTCCATAAACAAGGACAGAGTAGCAGCTAGTGATAACGGCCCCGCTCTCTCCATGACCGACAGCATTTCCCCCACCATCCCACGACCCGCTGCCTCTTCCCCCCACCAACCCACTGCTTCTCCCCCCGCCCCCTCAGATGGCTGTGGACCACCTCACCACCCCTTAGCCTGCTCCCCCCCCTCCCCCAGGCCGAGGAGCCAGGGCTCTGGGCCTGCTTGCTTTGCCCACCAATGGGATTTGTCTCCGAGGTTCCTCAGCGCTGAGGATTTTGAAGACCCCGAGTCAGAATCTTGGCCATGACTTGAGCCCATCGTGTTTCCGGTATCTGGAATCAAAGAGGAGTATACGTGTTTTGTCCTTCCAGAGCTGAGTGCTTGCCCAGGTGTCTCGGTGAGCCTCGTCCCACCCGTGTGTCCCAGGCCCTTCCTGTGAGGGGCTCGTGGCTGGCAGGTGCCGCTCTTCGCACTAGAATGCTGACTAACTGGGGGGCAGGGACACTGCCTGAAAACCAAAGGCTCCTGGGAAGTCCACTCCCCAGGGACACCTGACCTTCCCTCGCCCAGCTGCGCAGCCTCCGCAGGGCACCTTGTGATCTCGAAGGACCTTCCCCAAGCCTCCCCGGGAGTCTTGTTTGGGTGGCAATGGAGCCTCCCTTGAACACAAATCCAGAGTACGTTGATTCAGAATTGCTACTAGTTTTATTTATTCAGATTTTTGTATAACTAAACAAAACGAAGCTCAGCCACGACTTAAGTACTCTAGCAAAAACCCAAGTTTACACAAATGTGCCAAGTACTCCGTGCCTAAACCCAACATCTTTGCTTAGGACTAGCGAGCATGGTGGTAAGGACAGCCGCCCAGCGGCCACCTCATCCTTTGCCAATGGCCGGGAGAAAACCCAGAAGAGAAGACGGAAGGAAGGAAAGAGAAGACAGTTCATTTCAAAATGCCGTTTATGACAATTCAACGGGGAGCGACTTATGCCCCCGGAAAAGACAAGTTGATGCCAGCCCCTGGAAATGGGCCTTTGGAGAATTAAAGGGAGGACACGAGCGAGGCACTGGCAACCCTAGCCACTCGGGAGGCTGGGAGTTGGAGGAACTGATTCCAGGCCAGAGCAGGAGAGTCTTCAGAACTCTATCTCCAAACTAACAAGCAAAAGCAGGGCTGGAGATGTGGCTCAAGTGGTAGAGTGGGAGGCTAGCAAGCTGAAGGCCCTGAGTTCAAATGCTACTACTACAGACAGGAAGGGATGTGTGCACCTTGGAGGTGAAGGACGAGAGGGAGGGGTGTCAATACAGTCAAAGCATCACAGAAGCTGCCGGAAGTTCAAGAGAAGACACAAATCCCTCCCGATGCCATCACAAGTCAGTGACACGACTGACCTCCAGAACAGAGCAAGACATTCCAAGGTTCCTGTCGTCTGACTCTGTGATGGGGGCTGCTCCTCACCCCTCAGCCGGCCACCGGGGAGCGTGGGCTGAGGAGTCGTGGCCGGAGAGCCCCACCGCACCCCGCCATGCAGGGCGCCTGCCCCTCCGGGACCGAGTGCAAGCCCCAGGTCCGAGCCAGCAAACACACGACAGGAGCTTGGTGGTCGTGTCTCCCGTCCACGGCCCAGCGCGGACCGAGGTGGACGGGAGGACTCGCCCTCCGACGGCCCACGGCCCAGACGTCAGCTGGGGCTGTGCCGGCAGCCAGGCACGAAGCCCCGTCTGTTCTGATTTGGAGCCTGCTAATACCCCATGACCTATGGGAAATGAGTTGATCGTTTCAATCAGATGATAGCTATGGGGGGTCACCTCCCGGCACGGCGGGGCTGAGGAGGAGCAGGAGGCGGCCCAGACCCCGCGGTTTGTCTAAGCCCATCACGGGTGTCAGTTCCAATGAGCGGGCTTGCCACCATTTCCAGGCCATTACCTGGGAATGCAGCGGGGAGCCGCGTGACCTGTGCTCCCAGGTGGACCGAGTGGTCTGATTCTGCCATTTCCCACTAGCCAGGCCCGTGGGGCCCCCCGGCATTGTTTCCCATTAGCTGGGCCTCAGCTGGTCTGGAGCTGTGGTCTGTGCTTGTGGGGAGGGGAAGTAGCCTCTCCCCTGGGCCGAAGGGCTGGAGCCTCCTCCTCCTCCTCCTCCTCCTCCCCTGCCTCCCGCCTCTCAGTCCTACCTGCTGGTAAAAACCGCCCATGCCCCGGGCAGCCCTGTGCAGCCCCGCCCATACCCCCGGGCAGCCCGGTGCACAGCCGCTGGAAGGAAAAGAGAAATGAAGAAAGGCATCCCCAATCCTCCCAGAATCCCCGCCGAATTTCAGAGGACCCAGTGCCCCCACTGGCTGGAGATACACAAAGTAATCAAGAAATACACACAGACACACAGACACACACACACACACACACACACACCCGCTTGCTCATATTTACACTCAGTCCAATTAACAAATCTAAAGGCTTGACGCACCAAGTACTGACTCCATCAGCTTCTGCAGGCTGTACCGTTTCGAGCTCTCTTCACCGTCTCAGAATTTTTCTAAACACTTATTCCAAGCGTGTTTAATCAAGATATGTTACATGCCTGCTCTTCGCACAACTGTGACGGTTTCCCTCTCAGTATTCTACTTCTTTTACATACGAAGACCCTTTCAAGGAGAGAAGGAAATGGCACTGGTGGCTCCTGGCTGGCATTCCAGTACCTTGGGAGGGTGAGAATGGAAGGACTGGGGTTCAAATCCAGTTTAGGCAGAAGTTTCTGAGACTCACCGCCCCCCACCCCATCCCAACCATTCAGACTAATCACTTTTGTACCTTGAATCAATCACTTCTGTACCTCATTAGCTCAATGCACTTACAGCCCTGGATGCTATTGTGAGTGTGTGTGTGTGTGTGTGCTGGTACTGGGGCTTGAACTCAGGGCCTGGGACCTGTCTCTGCCATTTTTTGCTCAAGGTTAGCACTCTACCACATGAACTTCAACTCTACTTTGCGGGGTGGGGTGGGGGGGAGGTTAAATAGAGATAAGAGTCCCATGGACTTTCCTGTCTGGGCTGGCTTTGAACCATGATTCTCAGATCTCAATTTCCTGAAGTACTAGGATTATAGACATTACCTACTGGTACCCAGCTGGCCCTAGACAGTTTGTGACTTGATATCTCCTTCAAATCCGTGGAACAGGGAACTGGAACAATCAGATATTTGTGATAAGCTATATTCCTGCAGCCCTAAAATCTTACCCCAGCCAATGGCTACCCAAGCATTCCTGTCTTGAGAAAGCATTGAGATGATTTTAGTATCTTGTTTTGCTATTAAGAAACTGAGTTTAGCATGGACTTGGGTGGACCTCAAGCTTTCATCAGGTAGTTAGATTTAGAGTCACCTCCAGGGGATCAACAGAGAGGTCCCAGCTGTCCTGGGCCAGCCTCGGGCAGAGCAGGAGTGGACTTGGGGCTCAGAGAGGGGGAAACGGATGCACAGCTTGGGCTGGCATCTTCCCAGGCCTGGCTCTTAGTGCATGAAGCATCTTGGAGTAGTCCTAGACACATTTGGAAGGAGTTATGGCACCTGTGGAACACACAGGCTTGGATCCCATAATATTTGTTTGATTACTAATTCCTTCAATTGGTAGCACTGGGTTTGGCCCTCCGTACGTCATTCCTGTTAGCCACTTTCTCTACCACCCTGGACCTTTATGCTCTGGTGGTCTATGAAACCAGGTCTCGCTTCATGCCTGGGTGGGCCCAGACTCAGTTCTCCTATGTTATACCTCTGGCCGTACCATCACTGCAGCCTTTTCTGTTGAGATGAAGTCTTACGAATGTTTTGTCCAGGTTTGCCTTGAACCGAGGTCTTCCTAATCTTAGCCTCGGAGGAGCTAGGATGGCAGGATGGCCTGACTCAATAATATGTCCAAATCAACAAGTAGCCTTTCCTAACGTCTGTTCTACGGTCTTTCTCTACTACCTCATGGCACAGTCAGGTGTGAGGAAGTGCATTCGTTCCCACCCCTTTCCTTCCTGTTTGTGAGGGAAGAGCAAGCCGCCTTTCCCCCAGGTGAACGGAAATTCGGCTCAGCTTGTGTACCGTTCATCACCTCTCAGGCCTGGAGAAATGATACCAGACTAGATCCTCACATTAAATGCATCAGCTCGGAATGATTCATGTATGTAGAAGGAACGAACAATACAAAAATGGTGGAAGAGAGCCGGTTATTTTTCATCCAACTCGGCTTGGCTTTTATGATTGGAAAATAAAATAATTTAACAGAACAGGTATAGGCTCCACGTGCCGCGCACGCAGACTTCCCGTCAGGCAAATCGCCGTCTGACAGCGGGAAGTGACGGAATGCCAGGAGGCCCTTGTACATTTGGATTGTGGAGGCGCATAAATCTGAGAGGGAGATTAAACTCAAGCTTCATAAAGCTTGCTCAGCCCCCAGTATAAGGCTATGAAACAGAGCGCCGGCTTCCAACAGCATCAAATTGGATAATGGACTGCTCCTTTGTCATGAAGCCATCATGGAAAATCTCTGCTGACCTTCTGACTCTGGTACTCATTGGAGTAATGCTCAGAAGGAGGTAGGGAGAGAGGCCATCGTCGAACAAGATCCTGCCCGCCCCCAGCGGTCCCCGGACATTTGCATAATGTAAATAGAAGTTCCTTGCGGGAGTGGATGGCCAAGGTGCCCAAGGACCTTCTCGCGCCATTAAAAAGACAATTTTGAAGTCATAGGAGCCGCCAGACCCGGGTATGGAAATGGACGATTTTACGTATTTCATTTTGCACAGAAATATGTTTTAAATGAAATACTACCTGACAGATAAATTACTTGGCTTTGTGCATACAACAGATTGATTTAGCATCCCCAGCAGCCCAGATGGCTGGCGACCACGTCCTAGGTGCTTAAACGTCTTCGTACATGAAGGCAATTTCTGCGCTAATGCATAACACTTGCCAAGTGACCCTGGTGTGTGATCTTCCCCTCTTAACCTGGAGAATGATCAGCCATCACGAAGGAAGGCGCAAATACACTGAGGGGACCCATACCTTTATTCAAATGAAAGGACAGCCGTATGTACGTTAATCAGAGCTCTGCAGTGACCCCAGAGTGAAAGGTTTGCTCCAAGATTTGGAGCAGCAGAAAGACCCTTCCTCTAGCATGGGAACCAACCTGCTGGTGATTTGTGTTTGTGAATGTGGTCTTTGTCGCGTCTGGTTTTAAACCATCCTGCGAGCAGGGCGGCTGGAATTGAGCTAGCTGCTCTCCTGATTCCCACCAAGAACAAAAAACGCACCAGCCCTGGAGGACCCTCTCCAGGCTGGTATTTGGGGAAATTAACAGTCTATGTTGAAAACATATGTTGTACAGAAGCAGCGTCTTAATAATAATAATGCCAGGCTCGGTGTCCAGACCATGGGACCAGCCTACAGGTGAGCCCGTTTCATAATGAGAAGCTCGTGCTACTAAATTACCTGGAAGGAAGCCAAAACAGACATGCCCACTGCCAAGTTCTGCCTGCAGGAAACAGTGGGAAGACGAGCGTCCCACTGCTGGCCCAAACCTTCGTCCCAGGGCAGCCCCCGACCGAGGAGGCTGCGTTTTTACAGTGGGGGGAGGGTCCCAGAGCCTCGGCTCCAGGATGTGGGGCCCAAGCCTCACTTCCATCTGTGAAGTCACTTGGTGTGGGGAAGGGAAAGACTTACAGGTCCAAGTCCAGGGTTGAGATCGAGCGCAATACTGAAGGGCTGAAAAAAAAAAAAAGTAACTGAAATGAACACCAACCTTTATTCACTCGCTGTGCGGGTGGGGCGAGGTTGCCTGTATCTTATCACCCATGCAGATGAGCTGACACAAGCCGGAGCTATTGATAAATCCCCAGATGACACACCCACCCATGATAAACTATTTTGACACGTCTACCTAAGCACACATCACTTTAGCTGAGCTGGCTCCATCAAACCAAATCTCTCTCCATTCGAACACCAGTAACAAAGGCACCAGATTCCTAGGCTTTTTGAAAAGACCTTGGATGAGTAGAGTATGGGAAGGGCAGATTGGGCAGAACATTCAGTGATCAGTTTTAATTTGTGTCAAAAAGTGTTTGTCACACAACAATTTGTAATCGTGAGTAAAAGCTAGAGTGTCTTTGATGGCTAATTTGTAATGTCTGCACAGACAGATGTTTAGTTCTTGCTATATAAGCCCCATAGGAGGAGGAGGAAGCTACATCGAACTCTATCTTTCAGAAAAGATGAAGAGGAACTTGCATGTTTATTTTTGTGCTCAGTGAGGAAGTAAACTCCCAACAACTTTCTCAGGTACCAACTTTTCATCAAGTAGAAACTCCCAGCCCGTTGTGGTGATACACACTTGCAATCCCAGGACCCAGGGCCTAGGGAAAGGAGAATCACAAATTCAAGGCCAGCTTGGACTATATAGTGAGTTTTGTTTTATTCTTAAAGAAGCTAGCAATTCACTATAAATGCGATACACCTCGTAGGGGACACTACGCGACTGGGCAAGGCCCACACGTAACTATAAAAGTTATGTTGGACTTGAGGAATACAACCTCACTAGTGCTGTGATTTGGAAGCGAACCATCTCCCGACAAGTCGGGTGTCGGAGGCTCGGTCCCCAATGTCGAGCAGAGAGGTGAGATGTCCAGGACGGGGTTGGACCCTGAGGGCTCTGGCCTCATCCATGGCCCGGTCCTCTGGCCGGGGAGTCGTGGGAGCCAGGCCGGGGGCCGGGGCGGGGGTGTGGGGGGAGTCTGTTCTGAAGGTGTGTGCCCTGTGCTTCCCGCATCCGGGCGGTGAGCCGCTCTGCTCCTCACGCCCTCTCCACGGCGGGTGCCGTGCGTGCGGGCTTCCTTCAACCCGAGGCAGCAGGCCCAGCGGACCCCGGGAGGACCCCGCTCAACACACGAGAAAAAGTACTTCCTCCCCCTCAGGCCATTCGCTCAGGTTGGTGGCTGCAGTGGCCCCAGTGACCGACGTGGCAGTGAAAACCATCTTCCTGAGGAGTCTGGGGGAGCATGGGAGCTAGTCCCGTTAGAAGAGGGGCAGGAGGCCAGAGGCCCAGTTCAGTCAGAAAATGCACAAGGAGGAGCTCCCAGCCGTCCCACCGCCATTCTTACTTTGCTTCATAACCTGTCCCATTTGGCAGTTTTAAACTTCTGTTGCATTTTAGCCAGAAGTCTAAATAAGTCAAATGCTTTAGGCAAAAACATGAAATTAAACGTCTCATCATAGTTTTGGACACCGAGGTAGACAACCACTGATTATTTCCAGTGCTATGATTCAGCACCCATCGGCAAGCGGGCTTTGGCCCTGACACTCAAGTATGACTCCCGTGCCAGTCCTTGGTGAGGACCAGGGAAGCTGGTGGTATCTCAGAGCTGCCCCATGATGACAGCCTTGCACTGTGATAAATCGTTGAAATATTTATTCAACTCACCTGCAAATTCGGAGTCCACCAGCTCAGCCACCCATTGGTGTGGTCGATGCTTTATAGGTTACATGCTAACAAATCCCATTCAGGTTACATGTTAACAACCCCGCTTGATTTGAAGTTTGCTAACGTTACTCCCAGCTCAAGCTCTGCTCAGGGATGACCACGTTGAACCCTCCAAAGGATATGCAACTTGAAGGAAACAGAGTTGCAAGATGTCACCATCCAGGCTTCTCATCCTCCATGGAGGAAGGCTTTGGGGGGGGGAGGTGTGTTTGGGTATCTACTCACTGGTAAGCCAAGGGTTGGCTGGTTAGAGCTGAAGGTATCAGAACCTTCCTCACCTACCTTGTTCATGCTATTATCACCAAGCATTGTGAGTGTGTGTGTGTGTGTGTGTGTGTGTGTGTACGCATGCTCATATGTACAAGCATGTGCCCTCACCAGTACTGGGGCTTGAACTCAGGACCTCAAAATGTCACTTGGCTTTTTGGCTCAAGGCTGGTGCTCTGCCACTTGGGCTACACCTCTACTTCTGGCTTTGTGCAGGTTAACTGGAGATCAGATCCTCACAGACTTTTCTCTCTAGGCTAGCTTTGAACTGAGATCCTCAGATCTCAGCCTCCCGAGAAGCTAGGATTACAGGCATGAGCACATGTGCTCGGCCTTTCAGTTAACAGTTAAATTAAAAAATATATGTAGAAAGAGACAGAAGTAACCACACCCAAGCAATTAGACAAATGAAGTTGCTTGAGTTGTGCACGGCAGTTAGATCTACAGAGCACCCAGAACTGAGTCCGCACAGTTAGACATAAAACTGACATCTTTCCCAGGAACTCTACACATGGACTGAGTTGCCAGGCGCTGGTATAGTTTTGTTTGCATGGAGTGAAAATATCAGTAGGAAAGGCAAATGGGGCATTTTGTTGTATGAGCTTAAGCTCAAATTTCTAGGATATCCTCAATGTTCTCATTTGATTTGCCTTGGAATGGAAGGAGGAAAAAAAACATTAAAGTAGAACCATGCCAACAGGAAATTTACATTTTTTCATATTTGAGAGCTGAATGAGCTGCTGAAACACAAAGCGAAGGTTCGAAACGCACCCAGGGCGACCTGCTTGCACACAGCCTGGTTCAGAATGCTGTGCAAAGTGTGCGATGCCAGTTAAAGAGTAAGAGGGGGATTGAGGAAAGCAGGAGGAGGAGCAACCAAGAGGACGTGCTGCAGTCTGGGGCGGCCGCAGCCCCTTGTGGAGAACGGGCTCGGGAGGCTGGAAGGAGCTCAGCGCAGGAACGTTGGAGAGAAATGTTCAGAGACCCATGAAGAGCCCAGCACAACCCCCCCCCCCCCCCCCGGGAACGCGCTGAGCCACCTTCGGCTGCGGCTTTTAATTTCATCCAGATCTCAAGGCACTTACGGGGTGCTCTGGAGTCTCAACCGGTCTCAGATTTTAAAATATTAAGCCAAACACTCAATTTAATAATGTAGAAGAATTTAATTTTGAATCCCGACTGAAGATAAGTGTAAAAGAATTCTTAAACAAGAAGAGAAAAGAGAACGGGAGAGGAGATGACTGTGGCAGCGTGGTCTCGAGTGGCTCCGAGCCGCTGTCAGCTCTACCGCAGGGCGCCGGCCCGAGCTTCCCCGGGCCCGGCTCCCAGGGACGGGATTGCTACTGAACAAACATCCCACGCAGACGCGCTCAGCTCCACGGACAGTGGGTGCGTACCACGGCACTTCCCAAGTTCCGCTCCCCACCAAGCGGATGAGCCAAGCCCAGCCTCTTACAAAACCTGGGAGCAAATGTGAACTCTAATCCAGTCCCTGTGAACCCAAATGGATACAACTCTCTCTATAGGGAAGTGGGAAATACATAACCAGGATGTGTGTGTGTGTGTGTGTGTGTGTGTGTGAGTGTGTATATACATACATACATACTTCTCTTTCCTTCAGACCCTGCCTACAGCATGATTCATCAGCAGACATAGAAAACAACAGGTGGATGTAGTTATTCCTTGTGACATTGCATGTGATGCACAGAATCTCAATGGTCCCAATTCAGAAAACTGACGGCACATCCATTCAATGGAGAGCTATGCAATTAACAAAACATACCGTAAATTTGCAAATACTGTTAGAATATTTTATATACATGCTTGTGTGATATATGTGTCCATATCTGCATGCATGTATATGTATACATACACACATCACACACGCATATATATGTGAATATATATACATACATACACATATGTGTATATATAAACACATTAACTAGGGCTTGGTCTTACGAGCAGCAAGAGGAGTTAGACAGTTGTAAGGAATCTCTAAATAGGCTTTCTATATAACTTTGAATGTCAAACCATGCGTATATGGCACATATTTAAATATGAAATTGCATAAGATAAGCAGAATTGACCACGCACCCAAACAAATAAGCCTAGCTATAGATCAGAAAGTAAAGAAAGGTTCCGAGAGACTCTGTAAACGATACTACACGTGTCTCCATGTGAGACACAGGTGAAGGAAACGGCGAGCGGCTTGAAGTCATGTTCTTGCTGGCAGGGATGCTCTTCTTGAAAACATGGAGTGGCATTTGCTACTGAGGACTGAAACACAGAGGCAGCGCTCTTCCACGCAAGAGAGAATGTGTGAAACCATCGGAACACAAAGGCCGAGGGCATCCCGCAATGGGGAAGTCTGAAGCAGAAGCTTAGCATGAATGCATCCACGTTGGCACCTGAAGGCCGGGGGACCCTGGGGTGCTGAGCCCCCCGAGAACCCACGCTTGTGTTCCCAAATGTTGTACTCCATTTACAGACACGAAGATTCAGCAGCTGATTCCAGATCTGAGGTTTGGGACTAAGGAAATGAAGGGGTACTTTATCATGCCAAGGAGAAAGAAGGATTATATTTTTTAATTACAGAAAAGGAAGGGAGTGCACAGCCCTTAGCTCAATATGCAGTACTGTCAGGAAGAAGAGAAAGAAGGAGGAGGGGGAGGAGGAGGAGGAGGAGGAGGAGGAGGAGGAGGAGGAGGAGGGGGAGGAGGAGGAGGAGGAGGAGGAGGGGGAGGAGGAGAAGGAGGAAGAGGAGGAGGAGGAGGGGGAGGAGGAGGAGGAGGGGGAGGGGGAGGAGGGGGAGGAGGAGGAGGAGGGGGAGGAGGAGGAGGAGGGGGAGGGGGAGGGGAGGAGGAGGAGGAAGAGAAGAAGAAGAAGAAGAGGAAGAAGATTCTCATTGTTTGGCTTTGGGATAATCCTTGAGCAACAAAACTTGTAATAATTGTGATTGATTATGAAAATACTGTTAATGCATTAAGTCCAGAGGGGGTGTGTGGAAGACCACAGGGGGAACAGCAACTTCAAAAGGCATTTTACCATTTGTTTAGAGTTATAGTTAAGAAGGAAGCAGAGCTATTTAGATCATTCTAGAACCTCTCTTGACAGGAGAATAACACAAGCACAGAATTTTAAAGATCACCATCCTGTAAATCATTAAGTCTCTTCAGCATTTCTTTTATTTTCTCTCTTATTTTCTTTCTCTGTTTATTACCCTACCAGAAATCTTGGACCTCTTCAAGAGGTCCCATATAGGAGAGGTGACCTCCTGGAGAGGGGGCCCCTGTCCTACACTGGGGGAGCCCAGGGGAAGGCCCGCCCCCTGCAGCTGAGAAGGAGGGGGACTCCTTGGAGAAAGGCCCCTCTTTTACACTGGGGGAGCCCAGGGGAAGGCCACGCCCCCCCCTCCACCCCCTTCCCTCCCTGCTGCTGGAGGGAGACACTGGGTCAGCCTCAGGCTTTTGGTGAAAGCTTTGGCCCCGTGGCTCAACCTTTTCCATAGGAATGGCTTAGTCTTTATTTCTAGGGATTTTTCCTAAAAGAATGTTGGCCTAAGATGGCCAAAACAAAACAGAAAGCATCGACCTAGCCGCCATTCAACAGTATGAGAAAGAACAGGGTGTTAGAAATGTACTTCTAAAATACAGGATTAGAGGTAAAATACAAGTAACAAGGCAGGGAGACAAGGGGCAAAAGGCAAACCAACGCAACAGCAATATTTCTAAGACTATGCTGTAAACCAACTGTACAACTCGGGGGGAGGGAATTGGGGAGATGGGACGATGGGAGAAAAACGAAGGAGGGGTAACAAGTTTGACAAGAAATGGACTCACTGCCTTACATATGAAACTGTAACCCCTCTGTACACCGCTTTGAGAATCAATAAATTAAAAACAAAAATGACGATGCAGCCTTTGATAATAATACAGTACAATAAACTCATGCTTTTTAAAGATAAAGGAACCACTATTTTCCACTCGCCCAAAAATATCGGTTCAAATCAACGATAAACAATTGACACCAAAAGCATCAGGTGGCATTCATTTCGTGCTGAATATCACCCAGTACTTGATAGTTTCTTTTTCCACTCTAAGGGTAACATCTTTATCACAGATTCCCACAGCGGTACTCATCTGAAGAAGCACTGGAAATGTTCAGAAAGCCAGACAGGTGCCCATGAAGTAGAGCTGTTCTGTACTTTGGAAGAGTCCAACTCTTACTGCCAAATGTAAGTGACCTGATTTGAGCCTTTCGCCCTCACCTCGATTCACAGGAAGCGGAAGTGGTAGGGTACATTAAGCCCTGGGGTGAAGACACTCAGATGCACTCTGAATATGGCGGTTGCCACAACATAACAAACATGGACTCATGCCTATATCCTAGATAAGCCAGAGACTGAAAACGACACGAGACTCCATCTCTAAACAGAACTGGCACACGGGTGAGCTGGAGACATGGTTCAGGTGACAGTGGGCCAGCCAAGCAATTAAGTTCAGTGGGGGTAGAGAGCCCTGAGTTCAAATCCTGGTGCCACCAAAAAACACCAGAATGTTCCTCACATACCTCCATAAACAATAAGTTCGAATGACTAAGAACTACTTAGGATGCAGGGCTGGAGCTGTGTCTGGAAAGGACAGGAAAGGGGTGACCTCGATCAAGAGGCACTGTGTTCAGAAACTGCTTTGTGACGTGGCGACTCCTTTGCACAACCGAAGATAATAAAACGACATAAAATGACAGAAGGAAATAAAACACTGTGTGGGCAAGTGGAAAAAGATCAGGCAACTCGCTCAGGTTTGCAGATGTACTGTGTTACAGTAGTTAAGTATATGCCCAACAGTGAGTCAATCATGGACCTGCTGTTCATTTTCTGACCTGCGTTAAAATCTCTTTATGTAAACAGAAGGTCTTCCGTCTTGGAAGGTCCACGGTGGTCACTGCACACTTCAGGGACTCTGCCGGAAACAGCATCGAGAGGTAGAGTGTCTAGAGACCGCGCACTAGCGGTGTGCACGGAAAGCCTGCAGGTGGCCAGTAGCGGTGCTGTCCGCTGCCCCCTGGATTGGGTCAGTGCCCTCCTTGTGCTGGGGAACAGACCAGGGGTGTCTAGTTACTGCCTTGGGGACCCGTGGCCCGAATCGCTCACACGCAGCACAGGAAGCCTGCTGGAGGAAAGAATCATTATGGTGGGGCCTGGGAATGTGGCTCGGTGGTAGAGCGCTTGCCCAGCATGCATGAAGCCCTGGGTTCGACTCCTCGGCACCACAAACACAGAAAATGCCAAAGTGGCGCTGTGGCAGAGCGCTAGCCTTGAGCAAAAAGAAGCTCAGGGACAGTGCTAAGGCCCTGAGTTCAAGCCCCAGGACTGGCAAAAATAATTGTTATATTAAATTTAGACTAAACTGACCGGCAGATGTGGCTATTTATCAAGAGCTACGTGATAGCATTGCCGGTGGGGACGGCCCCTGGAGCGTGGGCCTCTTGGAAATGGCAGGGCTCACCTCCTGAACACGCTTTCTTGCCCATTGACACGGCGTGAGATCCCGCCACTTACTTTGGTTGGCAGAGAAGACTGTATTACAGCACTTTAACAAAATTGTGTATTGTTACACTCTGGCACTTGGTTCTGTGTTCAAATGCGACGGACCTGCACAGCAGCGTGCTCCTCGGTCCTCCTTCGCACACGGCCTTCGGCGTTCTTCCCAGCTGTGCCCTGGGATCGCCCCTCTCCCAGCTCTTCCACGCCCGGCGGCTGCTTCTGAGGTTTGCACACTGACGCTACCAGGAGTAACTTGCCCCACCCTTCCAGGGGTAACACCTGGAGTCAGCACCGCCTGGAACAGAGTGGAAGCCTTATCACTAACTGGCTGGGTAAGAACGTCTCTCCATCTGCCCCAACTTCTCTTTCGCTTGCTGCACGATGCGCTTCATAGTAGCGTGCACCGTCTTCATAGGATGGCTGTAAGAATTACAAGAGAAAAGATCTCTGTGTCAACCACTGGTCTACTACGTGTCGGGCTGAGTTCATTTTATCCACCTATCGTCCATCTGTCTGTCTGCCTTCCTGTCCATCATCTAGCTGCCTATAGATGTACCTGTCTAATGACCGTCCATTAACCATCTAGCTGTCATTATCCACCTATCGTTCACCCGTTATCCACCTATCTATTGTCCATCTTCATCAATCAGTATTTGGGAAATGTTTCTTGAATGAATGTAGCAAAGACATAATAAAGAGAAGGGAAAAAAAACCCCAAGAAGAAACATATTTAGAGACTCTGTTGTAGAGTGAGGCCCAACAACATGCAGACGTGTTCTCCTCCCTCTGGGTGCACAGCACCTCCGAGATGGGCATGACCTCGTTGCGTGGGCTTTGCTTCTGGGGTGCCTTGGTAAGCCGAGTGCATTCACAAGCCAGCAGGATGTTGTTCCAGGAGCTACGGAGGTGGTCTCCGGCAGGGATGCCCCTTAATCTCCACTGGCTTGAAGAGCAGGGACCCCAAACCTCAGCCAGGTCCCATTGGCCCTCCTGACCCGCGGGGGGACTTGAGCAGGACTTCCTTCCCAATATCTGACTTTGGCCTGGAACCCAAGTTCAGGACCCACAGAGCACTCCCCGCATGCCCGGCCTTTCCTTTCCTGGCTGATCCTGCCTCCTCTTTCAGGACACGGTTGCTCACCGAGTCTTCCTGAAGGCCCGTGTCCAGGCTGGATCGGAGCATGCCAGTTCTTGTGCCCAGAGCAAACTGCCCAGCAGGGCGTGTGTGTGGTGTTTTGAAATGCTGTGTTTCTCTGCTGTCTTCCAGCCTGGACTCTCTACGTCAGGACGCCGCGCGTGGCCGCGTGCCCAGCGTTTAGCACGGGGCCTGGCACAAGGCAGACGGTAAGGGCCGATTAGTGGAACTGGCAACAGTTGGCAGCAGGCACACAGGAAGTGTCCCCGGATGGCCATGGTGACGCTGATTATAAGCTGACGTCAGGACAGCCAGTACAACTTGGCCAAGCTTCTTGGAAGCATCCGAGCTGAAGCCATCTTGGGAAAAACAAAGCCAGAATGAGCTCCAAGCACCTGGCCGGGAACGGAAGGAGAAGGTGAATGTCGGCTTGCCATCTCTGCAGGCCAGTCTGGTGGAAACCATGCCACCTCTTCCTCGAGAGCTCGACAGCGGAGGGCGTTCTGCCTCTGAGCGCCGGGGGCCTCCTGGGGACACGGGACCACTCTGGAGCCGTTGGCCAACGCACTGCACTCGAGGTGCCCTATTCTGAGCGGGCTGGGAGCGAGGCCACGGCTCTGCACACCAGCAGCGTGCTCTGGGCTTCATTGTCCTCTGTGAAGCTCCCAGTCCCTTAAAGCAGATCTGTCTGCAGCTCTGGGGCCTGGCAAACATAGGGAACATAAAGTTTGCGGGAAATGGTTTGAGCAGTAAAGTCAGTGAGCTTTCCAGCAGGTTCTCCACGTTTGATGCTCTGTGTAAAATGGGAATCAAATCTGGAGCAAGTCCCAGGAATGAATTCCAAATGACCTGGAAGGAATCCTAAGCGAAGAGGGACATGGACCTTCAGAGTCCCAGTTCCACTCAGAGAAGCCACAGGGAGGAAATACAAGTGGAGCGAAGGGATGGGAGGCAAGTGTGATCCCTGAACTCATCCAAGAGAGGGGCCTGCGAGGCGAGCTGGTCCCAGCCCCCCGTGTCCCTCAGATGCGGCAAGAAGCAGGCCAGGCCAGGACGGCCCGAGGCTGCAGGCAGAAGAGCTCTGGACCACATCGAGGCCGCCGACGCAGCACGAGCCCATCGGCATTTTATCAAGGACACAGACAACCACATCCTGCCTTCAGCATGGCTGCAGCCTTCTGCCACTCTACTTGAACCCTCTGAAAACACAGGGACTGCTCCAACTAGCCCAAGTTTTTTGCCCCTTTGCCATCCAAACAAACCTTGGAAAGGAACCCAGGCCTTTTAAGGAGCTGCCTTATGCGTGTGCAGGACAAGGACAGCTTTTAGCCAACTTCTCTGTCCTGTGGCCTCTCTCCCTCCTGTAGGAAGAACTTCACTAGGAGCAGCGTCCCCACCCAGAGTCCCTCGCCACAGTGATCAGCATCAAACGATCCTGAGGTCCGTGGCTTCTGATTTGTGCTCCCCAGGGCCTGTATGAGATGGAATCCCTGCACCCTAGCCCGGAGCCTCCTCTGTGGCGGCCTGAGGCTGTCTTAGGTGTTCAGAGGAGAAGGGCGGGCGATGTCTATTCAGACTCAGGACTGGAGGCAGATCTGCTCACCTCCGGAGGCCTGCCTTTCTTCAGGGCTCTCCAGAGCCCCAGCCGTGCGCCTGTCATTTTGGAAGGAGTGCGTCCTGTGGGGGCCGGGCGGGGGGGGGGGGGCTCCGCAGCCTCCCTGCATGTGCGGGGCCACCCACAGAATCTGACTTCCTCTCAGTACACACTTGGCGGGAGGTGGGGCTGGAGTGAAAGCAGCGCGTGTGGTTCGGTGTGATTCTCTCTGCCGTAGTGTATTTCACGCCTGTCCCTCCGTCGGCTGGAAGCTCCCTGCGGGCAGCAGGGATGCGGCCCACATCTGTGAGAGCCCACAGCGCCCGGGACTCAGCAGAGCACACAGCGGGGACTGATGGATTGATAAATGGAAGTTGGCCCAGAGTCACGTCCATCACCGAGAAGCAGCGGGCTCCGAGGGTGGCTCTGACAGCTGAGACCGGAGGGGGCCTGCGACTGACGGCTCTGGAATTGCAGGAAGAGGAGGGGAAGCTGGAATGCCAGATGGTACGTGGTGGAGTTGCAAATCTTGGAGAGGAACCTAGAAGTTGTGCTGTCCTATGGGAGAGCGAAAGGAAAGACCGGTGCAGCGTCTTTGAACAATCAAACAACGCTTAGTATCTTTGAGTTAATGGATTCAGCATTACTCCGAGACTTACAGCGTCCCATCCTTGCGGTTGTTCAGCTTGGAAACACAGCCTCTGCTGAAGAGAATCAAAGCATGGGAAAGTCACGATGGAAGTTGTATCAGTGACACTTTATCCGTGTGTACAAGGCCAGTCACATCAAAGACTTCAAAATGCCTTACACGGAGTCATCATTGCCTGGACGTTACCGAGTCACTAACTAGCAGTCCACAACAGCCACTAACTAACTACCATGACACTAACCAGCAGCAACACAACGCAGCTTCGCATTTGGTAAAGCACGGACACATTTTGCACGGTTAATTTACACACCCAACCATTTCATTTACCCAAACGTTCAGGATTTTATAAACCTATAGACACTGGGTTTGATCTCATTGCCCACCACCACCGTTGCATAAATGTAGGTCCCCACGAAATCAGACTTGGAAAAGAAAACATAATTCATGCTGTAATGTACTCAATACACAGCAATGTATTTAAATTACCAAAAGAAGAATAGAATAGGTAAGGATAAAGAAAATGATGTTTCCCTTCACCCCACTGTCTGGCCTACTCTCACGTGTAGCCATCACAACTTGTCCCTGTATTTTTCAACTGGACACAACTCTGGGTGTATTCATGATTGTGGATGTATGAGTGTGTGGGGGGGGAGGTGCACATTGTTTCAATTAAAATGCAACTTAGAGATTTGCTGCATGTCAGCACACAACCACTTTCAATTATTGCTTTGCATTCTATGTTATGACATATCAGCAATTTTTAACAGCCTCCTTTATTATTAGGCCATTGTTTTCTTCCCTCCAGTTTTACTACTCTAAAAGTAAGAATGTATGTATACCTTTCTTAATACTAACTGGAGAATTCCAGAAACAGCTAATTGCTGGGTTTGCAATTACAAGTGGTTGTGGGCAACACCATAAATTCCTGCACCACCTGCCTGGCTGTGAAAGACACCTGTGTTCAATGTGCCCCAGGTATGCACAACCCACTCGATGGTCATGGAGCATCTTTCTCTGTTGCTGGATTTGACTATCATGGTATCCTAAGGCTCACGTTTGAGTAACCTTTACGCTCATCAGTGATGGCATCCAACTGCGAGCAGCAATGAATTAAAGGCAAAAAATGTTGAGGAAAACACTTCGTGGGGAAATATGTAAGAACGGCAACAAACTCATGAAAAGGGTCTCCATGTCACTAGCCACCAACATAGTGAAGAAACACACCCCTGTGAAATGACAGCTCACATCTATCAGAGAAACCAACATTTGAAAGACTAACACCACTTAATGTTGGTGAAAACATGGAACAATTAAACTGAGCTGGGAATTTCTTATGAAACATAAAATTACATAATTCAAATTTTTTTTTAACAAGCTGGAGATTGAATCCAGGACCTTGTATCTGCTAGGTACAAAACCTTACCAAGATGCACACCCCAGCCCCCAAATGGTACCATAGAAAAAAATGATGCAACTACTGTGTAACACTGGAAA
Source organism: Perognathus longimembris pacificus (assembly GCF_023159225.1). Lineage (NCBI taxonomy): Eukaryota > Metazoa > Chordata > Mammalia > Rodentia > Heteromyidae > Perognathus > Perognathus longimembris. The sequence continues at coordinate 3,249,733 of NC_063162.1, read as the reverse complement.
AACGACGGATAACTAGTATGATATGAAGTTAATCATACATTTGCCTTATGACCTAGAAGCTCTGGTCCTATTTACCAAAATGTAGTGGAAAACATGTATGTTCCTAGAAAGACGTGAGCATGGACATTACTTGAGATGTATTCAGAATAGTCCCCAAATAGAAATAGTGGAAATGCCCATCAACAAAAAAATACACATCCACAAATATTATTGTGACGGTGTCCTCCCAGGTGCGGAAGCAGAGATGTATGTAGAATACGGATGAGCTTCAAAAACACTGTGATGAAAGACAGAAGCTAAATGCAAAAGAGTATGTTCTGAATTGTTGCATTTACACAAAGTTCAGCTCACAGTAACCATGGTGATAGAAGTTCAGTCATTACCATCTATGGGATGGAAATGAACTGTGAGAATGTGTAGGTGACCATCCTGGGAAATGGAAAATTTCTCTGTCTAGATTAACATTTTAGTCGCACAGATGTGTACATTTATTCTAAATTGTCAAATTAGTCACTGAAGAGTTCAATAGCTTGTAAGTTCAATTTTAATTACTGCACAACCTTGTTTTGTTCTTGTTTCACCATTTAGTCTGGTCATTATTATTAGTAATTATTGTTTGATGGGATCGGGGTTTGGAATCAGGACCTCCTCCCACTCGCTTAGCGGGCACCCTACCTGCTCCAGCCTTGATGTTTACATGTTTTCCTAGATCTTGTTGTTTTAAGGAAGCATCCATATACTCAAAAAGGGTGATTGGTTTTTGTTTCTGTTTTGCCACTGTGGGGGGCAATAGTGGATAGAGTTTTGGTTGGTTTTAAGCAAACATGCAACTATGTTAAATGCGCGCGTGCGCGGGGGCACACACACACACACACACACACACACACACTTTGCATGCTCTTCTAAGTCATCACACACACACAACAGCCGGCCCTGCTGCAGTAGAACACCACACGCCGGCTGCTCTCCTAGAGAGCCGCTCCCAGCCGCCTCTCTTTGGGGTGCGGGGTTCGTGTGAGCGCCTGTCGTTGACAAGCAGCGGTGCGCTCTCTCTGAGCACCTCTGACCTAGGGCAGGGCCGGGGGGCTGCTTTCCCGGGAAGGAATGGCTCCCTTCCAGGTGTCCCCGGGTTGACTTCCACACAGGTCCTCGGATCCCCAGCTCCACTGGCCGCCTGGAGCCTCTGGAGCCTGGGGCTCCGGCGCTCAGCCTTCTCCACGCCCACTGCTGGCTCACCAGGCGGGCCTGGCGCTGGGCGCCCGGGGCTGGCTGGACTTGCCGAGCAGGATCGGAAGCCGAACCGGAAGACTGAATTGCTTTTAATGACTCACTTAAGCGTATTCTTTTTAATTTACGTCCTATGTTAAGTTACATCGTTTTCTGTGGAAATTTACCCCGAACGACAAACATACATGCAGTATACACAACGTACGCACACATATGCACACACACACACACTTCCATGGTGGCACTGAGCTCTGCCTTCTCCTCCAGGAGGCACAGGGCCCCAGCTTGGCCCTCAGCACAGGGCCTCGATCTCGGTGGTCCAGGGCCAGCGAGTCCCCGCGATCTCCCGGGAGTGAGTCTGTGTGACCCCCCGGGAGTGCACAGGGACCTTTCCCTGGAGTGGGTGCTCTGTCCACCCCGGTGGCAAAGCGGACACTGTCCTCACCACGGAGAGCCAGCGTGAGCTGAAGGGAGGAAAAGCAGACCCGGGCCTCCCCGCAACCCCCCAGCCAGCTGGACCCCGGCGCCGCCTGCCCTTCCCAAGCTGAGCTTCCATCCTAATACCCAAGCCCCCTTAAAGCGGAATCGCATGTGTGCTGTGATGTTGGAACCCTTCCCTGCACCGTGCTGATTGTCTAAAATCAAATGAGCCCCAAATCCATTCAGCTCAAGTCAATTTCCTCTCCCTGCCTTCTGATCCAGAAAACCAAACCGGGAACTTTCCATGCTGACTTCACACTCCAAATTAAAGACAGGAAACTGTGGGAAAACGTGGGCCTTGCCGAGGCCCGGAGAAGCCCCGGTGGCGGGGCGTCCCCTGGGGGGGCGCGGGTTGGAAACGTGATGAATGGAGGCAGCCTCCTCCCAGGCATGTGTTTTTGTACTTTCTTCCTAATATACTGCGGGATTATTGCTAAGGCGTGAACAGCACCGGAGCTCCTCCGGGTCCCTGAAGACGCAGGCAGGCCACCCCGCGTTTGACTTGAAACGTACACTGCAGGGCTCAGGACCTGAGCCGGAGAGGCGTGCCCGAGCTGAGCTGCATGCAGAGCTCTCAGGATTGCAGCTCGTTCTCAAAGCAGCAGCCCTGGGCATCGGGTTTGGGGAGCGGGGAGGGGGGGGGGGGAAACCATGTTTTGTGGACGGGGAAGAACCAGAAAGTGTAAAAAAAAAAAACCAGGCAAGCTTGCCCTTAGACCCATACCTTGATTCTGTTCGTCCTCATCCCATTAGTAATCGATTTCTTTTTGCAGTAATAATATATATTTTATTTAAATTTAATGAGCACCACCTAAAATTTTCCAGCTGATCCGGAAAAGGATATGGACCAAACTCACCCAAGTTTCCGCAGGAAGGGTGGGAGGTTCTCTGTCCCGGGGAGCTGCTTGAAGGCGGCTCGGCTTCACCTCCGCTGACCGGGGACCTCGCACAACTTAGCCACGGAGCACAGGGAGCGCACCTGCCCGGCAGGTGCGTTGAGGGCGCCGGCGGGGCGGTCCACGCTCCGTGGGCTGTTCCCCCGGAGGAAGTGAACGTCACGTGGGCGTGCTCCTAGCTTCCAGGACGTCCTGCGCTTCAGGCAGGGCGCTGCGCCCCAGACGGTGCCGGATGAACAAAGCGAGCACAGCCCACGGCTCTCAGATGCCCCCGACTCAGGTTGGGGGGCAGGGGGAGAGAGGGTGTCCAGGAAGACTGCTGCCCACGGCTCCCCCTCCAAGGCAGCCTCCACAGCAGGGGGGACGGGTCCCCAGGAAGGCAGCAGCCCAGGGCGACAGAACAACCCTGCGCCAGTGACAATGGCCCTGCTGCTCAAGAACCTCCACCCTAGCTCGGTGGCAAATAGAACGTCCGAGAAAGCTCCACCCACGAGTCCCTTCACCACGGGCCGGTGAGGACTCACTTATAGGAAGCAAAAGCAACTCCGGCCACTATTTTTGTCTTTTTACAAAGAACCTAGAATCCCTCCTATTCTAAAACCACCATTCCTGCCCCCACCCCAGCATCAACTTCCATAGCAGCCCACGTGGGAAGCTGGAGCAAGCCTGTCTAGGGATGAGTCTGCTCCCGGGACTCCGGAGCGCGAAGGCCTGCAGGAATGCTTACCCAGGGACGGAAGGGCACAGGGCCGTGCAACCTCCCTACACCTGATCCCCTCTCTGAGCCACGGGAGAAGCCGCCAGCCAACTGTGGGAACCAGGAGCCACCTTGGGGACTCACAGCTAGAACAGCTTCCAGAAACACGCTTCCGTGTGCAGACCCCGGAGAGACAGGACAGGGCGATGTGGCTTTTTCATAGTTTCCTAGGCCAAGTCTCGGCTTGGATTTGGGGGTCGTCTTTTCATTAAAAACTGGGGCAATTGTTCAGATTCTAGAGATCACCTCTCACTTACCAAGAGACTCCTCACATCCGAAGAGGAGCCGAGGCCTGGCTCCCATGACAAACGCAGAGTGCTGTCCTGTGGCCAGAGCACACGAGTCTGGGACAGGCCCGTTCCCGACTTATAACTGACTCACTGCTTCATCTCCACAGATCCTGACCCAAGGTCCCTGGCCCTAGCCACGCGCACGCACGCACACGCACACGCACACGCACACACACACTGCCTGGGTATTCAGGCACATAGCACTGTTAAAAACAAATCCACCTCCACAAACAAAACCAGGGTTTTAGATGCCTGTGGCAATAAGCAGAGCCCAAATAACACAAAACTGCAACAGCCCCCGCCCCCAATCCCCTGCAAATGTTTGCCTTATCTGTTTTAGACTTCAAAAGGCCTACCCTGCAGTGATTATCTTGAGAAATGGGGGCTTTGGAGGAGCCAGGGAGAATGAGTCATGAGTCTGTGTTCTCTTTCTCCTCTCTGTTTCCTTTGGAAAGCACTGGAAGTGTGGCTATGAATTCATCTTTATGTGATCTCCAGCTGCTGATCGCAGTTACAGCAGGTTGGAAACGGGGGTGCGGCCTAGGCGCGGGGCTCCTCTCAGAATAGAAGGCTGGCTTTGACGTTCCCACCGGGCCCTGGCCCCCACCTCCCCCGACAGACCCTGCCTCTCTCCAGAAGACACCCAGCTCAGCAAACAGGCAGACCATCAGTGGGAGACCATCAGCCTCCTCGGAAGGAGGCTGGGAAGCCGGAGGCACCGTGGGAAGCACCGTGGGCGGGGACAGGAAGCCGGGCCCAGGCGGAGGGTGCGGGGATCCCGTGTCCTTGGAGAGCCCAGCGGAAGAACGCGGACAGCACAGGGCTGAGCTCAGTGAGAGCCCATCCACCCCCTCAGACGCCTCAGCCAGGTTTCCTAACGTGTTAATAGCCGAGAGCCACGGTCGGGGACCCAAGGGCCCCCCTCTCAGCCGACTGCACCCTCACTTTATGCCTGAGCAAAGGCCTTCACGAAATCCCACGGCACCGAGCCTTTGTGGACTTGGGAACGAGGATGTCTAGTGGGCCTCCGGGGTGCATGTGGGGACTGTGGGGATAGGCATCTGAGGAGAGCTCTGGAAGAGGGGTGCACATCCACCGAGACGGGCCAGGGGGGCAGGACCAGCCCCGGGGGCGACTGGAGGGGGGCATGGAGATCGCAGGGCCGTGGGGAGGGACTGGCTAGGCCCCGAGCAGGCAGCACAGGAAGGAGAACCCGGGGGGCTCTGAGAACTCCCGGAAGACAACCGAGGACACAGGAGAGGGGCTGTCCCCACAGAGGGCGGCGGGCGGGTGACAGCCACGTGGCATGGCGAAGATGGGCGGCCCAAGAACAGAACTTTGGGCTTAAGGCATCTTTTTGCCTTTTTTTTGCCAGTCCCGGGGCTTGAACTCAGGGCCTGAGCACTGTCCCTGGCTTCTCTTTGCTCAAGGCTGGCACTCTGCCACTTGAGCCACAGCGCCACTTCGGGCCTTTTCCGTGTATGTGGTGCTGAGGAATCGAACTCAGGGCTTTGTGCATGGTAGGCGAGCGCTCCACCACTAAGCCACCTTCCCAGCCCCGTTCTCGATGCATCTTACACTAAGACGTCACACCGGGAGCAGTGACATCCGCCTGGGGGGGTGTGGGGCGCGGCCGTCTTGGTTTGCACCGGGCCGTGTCACAAGGCTTCCCAGCTTCCGGTGGTATCCACGAAAGCAGAGAGATTGCGCCCGCCCCTCGCCCTCCTGGGCGGAGCCTTCCTTCCCCTGGGGGTTGGCAGGACGCGCCCCGGGGGTGTTGGGGGCCCCGCCGGCACACCACTGAGAACGTGGCTTGGTGACTCATTTCGGGGGTGACTCAACCCCTGGGCGCCAGCCCAGCTGCTCCTACGCCGCGGGGCCCAGCATGCCCCTGGCAGCTCTCTCTCCACATCCTCCCCCCCCCCGCCCCGGGCAAGCACCCTGCACCCCTGTAAGGCGGCGGAGCGCGGGGTCCCGGGGCCCGCCCGGGCTGCCCTGCCGGGTGAGCTCGCCATCCGAGGGGCAGCCGTCCAGTTGCGGGCGGGGCAAGCGACAGCTTCCCAGGCACCGGGCTGCAGGGGGAATATGGTAATATTCCGAAATGGCAATTCTCCTAAATAAATAGCACATCAACTTACTTAAACCTAATCATAAATGGTACAAATTGGGCCCATGTGCAAAGGAAACTCGAGCTGAGACCTGGAGTTAAAGCAGCCATTGTTTCTCTCCTGACCTGGACCGAAGAAACCCTTGCGTGTCCGATTACATCTGTTAAAACCATTCAAATGCCAGCCCTGTATTTTAATTATAAATATATAAAAATTTTTAATAAGACGGCATTCTGGGCTTGCTGGGCTTTTAAAATGCTCATTGGGGGGGGTGGAGTGGGGAGAGCTCCATGTGCCCCAGATCCAGTACCAGCGTATAATGATTGAATGTTTTCCTGTAATAAATTGAAAAAATCTGGTTGGTAAGCATGAGTCCAAATCACTTGGCATGGGGACGGTAATTCGTTACCTGGCTTCCTCCTGCGTGCTGGAACTCGGGGAGGAGACGCGCGCGCCAAAGAGAGGGAAGGGCAGAAGATGGAAGCCACCAACAGCCCCGCACCGTGCATTTCCTGCAGTACCCCCCTTCCCCCCCCCCCAGCAGCCTCGTCCCAGGGCCCCAGGAGCAGGGGGCCTCCCGCCGAATGCAAGGAGGAGGGGCTCCCCAGGACCCACGCCAGCTAGCTCTTAGCCACCTTCTTTGTGCCTCTCCAAACCTCAGGCCTGCTTAATTATGATTAATTGCCACAAGGATAATCAGATCGCGTTTCCAAAGGTTGGAAGTGACATTTGAGGACACCAGGGCGGATGCAGGTATGCTTTTGTTCCAGGGAAGGACGGGCCGCCCCCTCCTTGCCCCCCCCCCCGGTCGCCTTTTCCTCTTTTAACAATTCCAAACAGAATGAATACCATCAGGATAGGGTTCCCTACTCTGGGGAGTTGAACCTCAACAGCACAATTTCTGTAGCTGTCAGTGTTTTCAGACCTCCTGTCAATAACACGAGGTTGGGGTGTCCTTCGGCAGGCCGGAAAATAGGCTCCAGTTTCTGCTTTGTGTATGGCTGTGCTTTCTGGGTGGCAAGGCATGAGGAAAAAGGACCCCCGCCCCCCCCAAAAAAATAATAACAACAGCAGTTAAAAAGCTTCACTCGTGACTCAACTGGATCAAACGGAATAGAGTCCGTCTTTGCTCCTGATTTTCCTCGGCTTGTTGTAGCAAACACTGTGTGAGAAGGGCGGGAGGATTTTTTTGTCTTGCCAGCTCTTCCCTCCATTTAAAATCCCTTTGGCTAAGTCAAGGATTACAATATGTCATTTCCAGTCTAACAGAAGTGCTGGGCCGCGCGCAGCTCCTATTACTAGAAGGCAAATCCCTGGGCTCCCGGCGCCAGCGTTGCCGGGCTTGGCTCTCGTCCCAGCCCGGTTCCCCGCTCTCCTCCACCGCATTCCAGAGGAGTCCTCCGCCAGCTAATGTCTGCACTGGGAGGTCGGCGGAGCCAGCCATCCGCGCGCAGCTCCGCTCTTTTTTGTTGAGAGTTGCAGGTTTCAGATACAGTGCCTGGCTTTGGAGAAAGGAAGAAAGAAAGAAAAAAAAAAAACAACAACTTACAGGTGAACGCAAAAATGACTAATTTACATTTTATTCGCAAACAATAATATCTGCAGCGGCTTCCCCATGTGCGCTCATAAAAGAGTTTTAGAAGACGTCTGGCTTTTTAAGACTTTAGGGTGGCTGGAATCGGTTTACCCGTTTAAAGGGCAGTCATTTCATTTATTTACTTTTAAAAAATCCAAAATAGCATAAGAAAGTATTTCACCCGGGCTTGCTAGCGGCTCATGCCTTCTGCACCGTTGGCTCGCGTGCTCACCTGGGACCCGGCCATCGGAAAGGGCTAAACTGATTTGAACCCGTTTCAAGCACATGGCGCTTAATTAGATCACCTCTCAGGGTGGTTTTAAAGATCCAGATTGGGGAGGGGGTGGGGGGGGACCTGGGCCTCACGCGCGGTCTTGGCCCCCCCGCGCTGGTGAGCAGCCACGCAGGCCAGGGCCCAGGCGCCGGACGAGCAAGGCACCGGGAGGGGCTCGCGCGGGATCCTGGGCCAGTGGTCGGCCTCCCCGGGACGGCGATCGTGGCGCTGGGGTCTGCCGATCCATCTGGAAGACCTCAGCAGGCGGATGGCCGCCTCCGCCCGCCTCCCCCCGACCCCAGACAGACAGAGCCGTGCCCTGGCCCAACCCCACGGAGGCTGCGGCCGCCACCGCGTGGAGTGGGAGCCACAAGAGCCGCCCACAGCGGGCCGAGGAACTCGGGATGAGAGTGGATCCAGTAGAGCGAGGACAGGGGGAGCGAGGTAGCCAGGAAAGGCGGGGTGGACCCCGGGCTCCCTGACTTGTCACGGAAAAGCAGGAGAAAGTGGTGGACGACGGGAATAGAGACCTTCCAGCGGAGCTCTCTGCATGAACGCGTGCCAGGAGCCGGGGTTCAGGGTGCAGGGGGACACAGCTCCGCACAGTCAGAAAGGCCAGGGGCACACGCAGGTCTCCTCCGCCCCGTCGGGAGGGCCAGACTCAAGGCGCAGGAAGAGGCTCCCCGGGCCCCGGGCTGACCTGTATCCTTTCGGAATCTCGAATGGTGTTTTCTTTTAGAGAAGATTTCCAACATGGTCGTTAGGCCAAAGTAAGCTCATCATGGTGAATCCTGACTGGCTTGTGTCCGTCTAAGGAGAGGAAATTCACACATTCTCTGCCTTTAGGAAAGATGGTGATGCCAACTGCTGCAGTGGTTGGCACAGGTCTGGGGGAGATTGTACACTTGGCTTTGGTGGCGGCAGGACAAGAGGAGATTCATCCCTGCAGTGAGGTGTGCATTGCGGGTGGGAAGCGACTACGCGGGGACACGGAGGGTGAGAGGTTTCCAGGCAGAGTGGTTTGATCAAACAACTGCGTGGAGTCAGGTCAGGAGGACAAGATACCAGGGGTCCTCAGACAGCAAGCCTGGGGGGCTTTCCTAGGTGGGCTCGGCAGGATTCCTGCTCAGACCAGACTCAGCAAGGACGGGGAAGGGAGCTCAACAGCCAGGCCTTGGGAGGCAAGAGCTGAAGGGAAGTGAGACTCCTGCAGCGGGAAGAGGGGAGGACCGGTCCTCAGCCCTCCAGATGGGAGGAACAGTGGGCACAGGACTGGACTGGACAGTCCTCTGCCCGCCGGGAGTGGACGCCTTGATCTCCTGCACGTCCATCCACTCACCCACCAGGAGAAGGGAGGTCTCAGCGCTTCGCCCCTGCCGTCTGGGAGTGGACGTGAGGCAGGGGGCCGGGACCCCAGGAGCTCACTAGAGAGCAGGTGCCCGGAGGAGCCTGGCCGAGCGCCCCGCGCCTCTCCTCTTCTCCTCTCTGAGCAGTCCTCCTGAGGGGAGCGGAGCGGCTCATGGCGCGCGATGACCCTTATCAGCTTGGCTTAGAATCGCAGGCAGCTGGGGCCCCGCGGCTTCTCTCGAATGGATGCCCCCCGCCTCCCAGTGCACAGGAGGCCGAAGTCAGCGCTTCCATGAGGACAAAGCCAAGCCCGCGTCACCCGACATGGAGAAGAGCAAGTGCCGGAAGCTGGCCGGGGCTCTTCTGATACCCCCCCAGGATCCCCGGGGCCTGCATTCTCCTCTTGGGGCTCACAGTCCTTAAAAGAGCTTTGAGTGAAAAAGAAAATGTATTTTCTATAGTTTTTATTAACAATGAGGGCAAATGTTGTCGGCCTTGAAAGGCTTTTTTGACTCTACAGAGAAGAAAGCCAAAGCCGTTAGCGAAGCAGGAGGATTAAGGGCATCAAATTGCATGAAAACATCTAGGACATTAACATTATGTCCCCCCGGCAGTCAGCAGGTCGGGGAACACATCCTTCTCCCTGCCACACGTTCTCATTCAGAGAAAACTGAGGTTTTCCTCAGTCTCTTCCTCCCAAACTGTGATGAGGCCAGATAAGGAAGTGCCTGGTAGAACAGCCTATTTAAGTTCCCCGACGACTGGTCAGTTACTTCTAAATCAAATTGTAGCTTCAGCATTGAAAGGTGAGTGTATCAAGAAGAGGTCCCCAGCAAACTGCAGGGAGGAAGCACGCAGAGGCAATCTGTCTCTTGATAAACTACGCACACACACACACACACACACACACACACATACACATGCAAACACGTCTGCACACATAGGTACATACATATATCATACACAAACTTATACACACATGAATGCATACACTCTCAAGAACATCCATATATGACCATATACAGATACATGCATATGCATGTGTACCTACGAACCTATAGGCACATGCAGATATGTTTGTATGTGCACACACACCACACACACACACACACACACACACCCTAAATCTTACATAGTGGCAGAAGTCCAAGAGCAGCCATGCCTGTTCAACGATTCCCCCCCATACAATGTTGCCCCCCACCGTCTTCCCACCCCTGGTGAAGGTAAGCTGACTGGAGTCACGCCCCCTCTCTCCCCTTTCCAACAGGGTTTCTTTCCAGCACTGTGGGGACAGAAGCTTCTGCCAGCTCCTCCCGGATCTGCTTCCCTTGCTGAGTGCCAAGGCTCGAGAATCACTGGATCCCAAATAACGCCATGGGCGCCCGACTGCAGGACCCCGCCCTGCCTCCGCGCGGCGCCGACCTGCCGCTGGGCTGGAAGGAGGGCAGCTGGAGGCCGGGCTCCCTGAGGAAGGGGCGCCCCCTTCAGGAGAGCCGATGCATGTGGAGGCAAAGCCTCGCAGGGTGCTGAGAACCGTGAGCTTGGGGTGGCAGGGTGGAGGAGGAGAGGAGAGTCACTCTGCTCTCTGGAGAAGAAGGCCCTCACCCTGCAGAGCGGGCCCCGTTCTCCAGAGCAGATGGGGCTGCTGAGACCCAGCGGCGGGGCCCGAGGAGCCGGTCCTGAGAGCCCGAGGTGCTTCCGTGAGGACAGATGGACACACGCAGTGACCCTGGCTACGGAGGACCAGGGTGGACCTGTCAGGTACAAGGACAAAGGACTAGATCGCTGTGTCCCCGTGACTTTCTGTAGGATCCACCGAGGGCTGCTCCTTGGCTAGAGGTGGAGGAGTAGGTGTGAGCACCACTGAGGTGACAAAGGAAGGAAATTCCCCACCTAGACCCCCCAGGGGGTCCCCGGGTCAGGTGGTGCCTGCAGCCGGCCCACCCACCGCACTCCTTTCTCACAGGCAGTGTGGGGCAGAAGGCCCGGATGCTGGTCCAACCCCAGCCAATCTCCTGGGGCCCCGATGCCCAAGCCTCCAAGCCCATCCCTCCTTCTACCGGGACCTGCTGGCCCCTGTGCTGCCTTGTTTCCGGGAAGCCAGGAGGAAGGGGGACGGAGGAGGAGGAGGCTGTAGAGCACATGGTCATGTGCACGTCGGATGAGGTGGCAAGCTCAAGTTTGGCAGCACAGTTAAGGAAACCAAGACCGGAAATGAGAGAGAAACTTCCCCAGTCGAGGGTTCTGCCTTTCCATAGCTTCACAACCCCCAAGTAGAGAGGTGTCAGGGCTGCTGTCCAGGAAATTCTACATATATGTGACTTGCAGGTTTCAGGACTCCTAATGGCTGTACCTCTGGGTCTCGGCATGCATGCCCGGTGGGACAAGAGGCTGGTCTTTCTATGTCTGGTGGCTTATGTCCAAGGAGGCCAACCACACACATTCACTGCTAGAAATTAAGAAAGTTCCCACCTTGAGATGTGAACTGGTACTGTTTGTATCAGCCCGGGGAAGAAATGCTGGGTTTAAATCCATTGCTATTTCCCCAACTCTTCTTCTGAGGGTGCCTGCTTTTTATCTGCTTCTTCTCTTATGTCCAAAGCTGAGGTCTCTCTCTCTCTCTCTCTCTTTCTCTCTCTCTCTCTCACACACACACAGACACACGTGTGCATGCACAATTTTCTGTGAATCCAAAAAAACAAGAAAGAAAACCCCCAAAAAGCTGGCAGATGCTGATTTTTCCGCTTAGCTGCACGTATTTTACAGTATTTATTTCTCTGTGTTTTTCTCCCAAGACGCCCACCTGACCTCACGAGCTCTCCAAATCCTCTCCATTGTGGCCAAATGTCACAGAGCACGGGAGGCTGTTTCAGCCGAGGAGAATGCCCTGTAAATGAGTGCATCTGCCCTCCGATCTCCGCCCTGCTGGGCCGTCTGCAGCCATTGCCCTTGCCTCAGTGCACAGTGTCTTGATTACCAGGCCTCCTCCGTGGGCGGCCTGGGCAGCGCTCACCTGCGCAGGGCAAAGGAGAACCGCGAGTTGTTGCTTGCATTTGCATACGGAAGTCTCCGCGTTTTAAGCGGCATTTCAAGAGCCGGGCAAAGCAAAATACTTGCAAAGCACCCGCTGCACCCCCTCACCAACAGCAGAGAAATAAACCGAGCCTTTAATGTCTACCTCCCGACTCAACCCAAACAGAAACCGAAGCACGGGAACACGGTCCCGACTAAGACCAGGTTATCTCAAGGAAAGACGGCATCGGGCGGGGCCGTTTGGGTGACGCTAAGCACTTACTTTTGAAAATGCGCAACCAACTGGGAACTGACACATTTTTTTAGGCACATCTGGCTAGGCACAGCTGTGTTCTGAGCGCAAACAACCAAAGTGGGATTTTGTGTCTAAGCTCTTTCTACTCGACATCCAGATAGCTGCTCCAGTTTTAACCCGGTGTGGAAGGCTTTCTGCTGGCGGTGAGCTGTAGCTCCACCGAGTTCCTCTCCCTCCTCTACGGCTTCTGCTTGTGGTGGGAGGAAAAGAACGATCCTTGTGGCTCTTACTATCCAGGTTTCTCCATTACCTGCAACTTTGCTCGTTTTCTCTTTGCTGTTTCCGGTCTGTGTTCAGTGTTTCTAAATGGGAAGCTGCTGTGAACACGAAAGACGTCCCTGCAAAAGCCTCCTCTTCGCTACTTAGGAGGGAGACCCACTGCCGGTTTAATTTTATGCCCACTGGGACCGTGTAGAGCTCTCTAAAATTGCAACGTGGATGTCTCAACATTATTGTTTCTGTGTGTAGAACTCTCTAAAATTGCAACGCGGATGTCTCAACATTATTATTATTATTTTTTTTACAAAAGGATGTGCTACAAACAAAGTAAGAGGAACTGAAGAGCTCTTGCTCCTCCTTCCTCCGCGCTCACTTGAAAGGCACCCCTGTAAAGGTCCGGGCAGAGCCGCGCAGGGGAGACTCACCAAGCAGATGGCCGGGGGAGGGCTGTCCCCCAGCCGTGGTCTCAGCTGCCAGCTGTACATGTTTACCTCCCATGATCGCTTCTTCGGCCGGCAGGCCATTTTTGTTCTCATTCTGTAGCTCCGCTAAGGCGCCTAGGCTAACGCCGTCAAGTGTGGGCTGCCTGTGCGCTATGGCTGACCGGCGTAAGGATTGTGACTGTCAGGCCTTGGGGCTTCCTTAGCTCTAGGCCAGGAAGGGAATGCTTGAACAGCACCGAGAGGCCAGGAGTGACACAGCGAATGAATGAGTGGCAGAGGGAGTGGCCCCCAGGCCCGCCGATCGCCACAAGTCTTCTCCTGGAAGGGATTGCAGGGTGTCGGTCAGGGCGGCGTTCCAGCGAGGTTACTTCCTACCTCTCCTGCCTGCGTGCTGTTCTGTGGGACACAGGCACATCAAGGTGGCCTGGAAATGACCTCGGGGGCTTTCACTCATTTATTATTGTTGTATAATCAATCTGAATCTTTTTTTTTTTTTTTTTAGTAGTAGAAGTACTGGGGTTTTGAACTCAGGGCTTTGCACTTGGTAGGCAGATACTCCACTACTAGCACCGTGCCACAGCCCTTGGTACTTTTGTTCCGAGTGTCTCTTGTCCCTGCCAAGGCCGTACTGGATTGCAATGCCGACCTGTGCCCCGTGGGCGGCTTCTACACCCGTGGGTGAAACGGTCTCCTTGATACTTCGGCCTCAAATCGTGATCCTTCCAAACTCTGCCTGCAGATTCGCTGGGGCTATAGGCACAGCCCACAAACGGTCCCATCTGGATCATTGGTAGTATACGATTCAGTGGTGTTGAGAGCGTTCATTATCAATGTTCATTCCATACCTAGGGATCGAGCCCCGCCCTAGGCCTGACTGGGATCTGGCTATGAAGCACTCAGTGAGGTGAGAGAGTTACATGGATTTCTTCCTTTTTTGTTGTTATTATAAAGGTGGATGTTCAGAAGGGTTACAGTTACATAAGCCAGGTAGTGAGTACGTTTCTTTTGGACAATGTCATCCCTTCCCCTCACTCTGCTCTCTCTCCCAGTTTTCCCCTCCCATCCCAGACAGGATTTCTTAAAAAAAAAACACTCCACACACACACACACACACACACACACACACACACACACACACGCATTTTCCTCACTTGAATTCTTTCTTCAAGGCTGAGGATCAAACCCAGGACCCCCCGCATGCTCCACAAGGGTTCTACCACTCCGCGACGGCCTCCGTCCCGAGGGAGGTTGGTTTCTGTGATCTTTTTCATTATTATTTTATTGATATGAAATGATGCATATTCATGGCGTACAATCTGATGTGTCAATACACGCACTCATTATGTAACGATCAGACGCAAGCCACCGGGATGCCCGACACCTTTAAGCACTCACTGTTTCTTTGTTGCCGGGATGTTGAGAATCCTTTCTTCTGGATATTTGATGATGACATGGATACAGATATGTTTGCGGGTTTTTTTCTGTCTCCTGCCGCCGTGCTCTTCCATGTTTCCTCTTCCTGTCTAAAGGTGACATTGCACTCACCCACCAGCTCTGCCTCCACACTCCCTCTGAGAAGCATCAACTGCCATGAAAAAGAAGCTTTTCATAAAAAAAAAATGCCACATATGAGAACTTCACTTAACATAATGTCCCCAGATGCTTCAGTTTTGCTGTAAATGTCAGGACTCTGGGTTTTTAGAAAGCTGGATAGCATTCCCCCGCAGATAGAGATGCACCTCACTCCTAGCCGCTTTCCACCACACACGTAGGTAGATTCTGCTCGCTTTCCACCACACACGTAGGTAGATTCTGCTCTGTATCTCGGTGGTGAGAAGCGGTGCCAATGGTAAGAAGCGAGGCAGAGGCAGGTGGGCAAGGGGCGTGTTTGAGATCAGATGCTGAAGGGGGCCAGCTTAGGAGATGACACTTGTCAGAGGCATGACAGGAGGAGGGATCGGCCGGCCAAGGTCCAGAGGGAAGTGCTGCACACAGGCACACCAGCTGAATGTGTGCACTTGAGCTAGAGTGGTGATGTGAAGAACAGAGAGGAGCCCCCCAGGCAGGACCCCTGTCCACAGGGGCAGGACCTGGCCGGGCTGTCCTTGTTAGGACCGCTGCAGCCTGGGGAGGGAGGAGCAGAAGCTTGTGGGGAGTGCTTTGTGCCAAAGAACCATCACTCTGACCTCTGAGGCAGCAAGAGGTCAAGGAGGAAGGGAGGGTTCGGTGGCTCAGCTAAGATCAGAGAGACAGGGTGTTCAATACCAGGCAGACCGGGCAGAACTTGGAACACACATAATGAGTTGCACCTTTCTTTTTGAAAGGAGCATAAAGCAACGCCAGGGCACCTGCCACGGTTGGGTCTGAATGATAGACTCAGGGGCAGCCTCATGGGCTCGTGAGATGACGGAGAGAAGAGAACATGGTTCTACAGGAAAGAGTGCAAAGGGCAAGATTTATGTTTGCACCCAGTTGAACTGGACAGGCTTTGACACGTTCAGCTGGAGACCCTGGGCTGCCAGGTGGGCCCGGGAATCTCATGCTGCAGATGAGAATTGAAGTGGGATCAGTGTGGCACCCGCCAAGTGGTATTGAATTCATGTTTGGAGCCACAGAGCTGTAGACTCTTCTTGTGGGGCGAGCTACCTTGGATGACACCTGGGCCTCAGGCAAGTGGAAAGGACCGGTCTATTCATGGGGTGACTCAACCTACCACCCTGGGCAAGTCCAAAGCTCCCTTCCACCTGCAGCAGCCACAGGCTGGGTGAACCCCCTTCAAAGAGTCTCCCCCTTGTGCACGAGGACGCCTCTGGGCCAGCTGCAGCCACCACGAAGGCCACCATCGTTCCTGGAATTCCCCCTGTTAGAGCTCATCACTTAGAGAGGAGGAAGCCAGCTTTTGTGGAGGAAAAGGAGTCTTCTGTCTTGCTCACCGAGCAAGGGTTGGCAGCACTGGGGAGCCGGAGAAGGAAGAATAAGAGAAGTTGAACAAGGCAGGGTCACAAAGTATAACTTCTCAGAAATGTTTGTAGTGGCTGAAGGTCTGGGTCATCGCTGTCTCCCTCTAAAACCTCCCCTCTGCCTTCTCCACCGCCACTCTTCTCCAATCTGCCCGGCGTCCCCGGGGACTATTAACCGTGAACCAGTAAGATAAGCAGAGAGCAAGTTGGAAGCAAATCAATCTCAGAGTTTATTAAAAAACTGGCTATTGCAGAATATTTTTAACTCCTCGGGGAAAATACTTCCAACAACCCTATAAAACCCCTTGGCCTTTGGCTCTGAGCAAACATACCACAGATTCAAAAATGAACTTGGTTTTAAGCTAGCCAGCCTTTCCGGACACCACGGTGATGAGTGTACAATCCACAGAAGGTTTAGGAAAGCGAGAAGATGAAACCGCCCAGAATCCGAGTTTATGCTCTTAGCATTTCCTTTGGCACCACCTGCTATTTCTCCACTTGACGAGGCGGTGTCTGTGCCGGGCAGAGGGACGGTGCTGGAGCCCCCCACAGGTGGCTTCCGCCGCGGGCTCCGGCCCTTCCAACACAGCGGAAGCGGGCAAGTGCTCCGAGCCCGCTGAGCTGCCCGCTTCTCCGGGGGGGAGGGGGATTATGTCTCCAATTCTTGGGCATGTGGTGCTCCCGTCCTTCTCCAATTTCTTACCGTTATCATTATTGCTTGTAGTAGTTCAAATCCTCAGACATTCTGTCGCCCAAAGTGAGGATGTAAGATCCATTTGTTCACCAATTACAGTGGTGTTTTCAGACCAGTAATTCCTTACGGTGAGTTTTCTTCTGGTTACATCGTTCCAAGCGCCGCGTTGCCAGCGAGGATGGAATTGATGTGAGCAGGCGAAGGCGGTGCGCGGTAGGAACTGACATCACTCAGCGAAATGGCCCTGGCTGGGGCGGGCTCGGGAGGGGCTCCGGTCAACAGGAGTGGGGAGAGCAGGCAAAGCAAAGCGGGAAGCGCCTGCCCCTCCCTTGCTGAGACTATTCACAGACAGAGACGAGGTCACAGGCGGGCTTGCAGGAAGACGCGGCCTGGGCAGGCTCTTTGGGTAGAGAGCGGGAGCCAACCCTGTGAGCCTCTGACAGTCACCAGCGTAAGGGATCGAGAACGTTCTGAAGTCAGGGACAACTAAGCAAGTGCATAAGGTCCACACCAGACTCCAACCTGGAAAACGACTGAAGCCCGGGGCCAGGCGGGACCGTCTTCTCCTGCTCCACGCAGGGTGGTGGGCTCGGGCTCTGAGCCAGGCCCTGCGGTTCCTTCTGGGCTCTAAGTTGCACAGCGCGCGCACGCGCACCCACACTGGGTAGCGGCAGCAGCACCCGTGGGGGCACCTGACTCTGCTCCCACCGGGAGCCGAGTGCAGGCCATGCCGGGAAGCGCAAGGCCACCTGTGCCGCAGCTGAAGCGGCGTGAAGTGCCGCGTCCCGCTTCTTAGAAGAAGGGACACCTGCACCAGCTCTGCGGTCTCCTTCACCCAACCGCTGTGTCCACACATCAGCACTGAGAACCCTTTGCTCTCTTTATTTTTTAAGTCGGTTTGCTTAAGAGGAAAGCAAATCACAACCTACTCTAAAAAAGAAAGTATGAAAATCAAGCCTAGACGTTGCTCTGCTTCCCACACAGGAAACCTTTCCAAGAATGGAAGACTTCCCAGGAAAATTTGGGAAATTTCTTTTGAACTCGCCATCATGATGGGTGCAAATCTCGGGTGACTTTATAGCATCTGGATACTTACCACACATGGAGACCCTTTGGTAACTAATTTTAATACGCAATCAGCAACGGCTACCAGGACATGCCACTCAGATTTAAAATACATTGGTAACATAAAAGACATGTTTATTTTTACAAAGCACAAAAGTATACTTTGTTTTCATTTGGATTGAGTGGCAGGAGTACTTTGTGTTCAAATGCAGCTGACTTCAGAGGGTCTCATTCTGCCCATGTTGCTGCCCTGCAAAGCCTCGCACAGAAGGAAATATAAAAGGACAGATTAATGCATGTTTCTCCACATCAAAAACCTAGAACAATGTTGAAATTCCAACAAAAATTTAAAAAACATTTTAATTCATGTGCCATTCACAATCTGCCACTACGGTGGATATACACACATGTGTGTATATATATATATATATGTATGCATATATACTGTAGATAAATTATAACAGACTTGTGGACATTGCACATATTGATTAAAACATCAAGCAGTTACATACAAACCAATAATGAATCGCTTCATGCTGGAAGATAAAACTTTGTGGTATTTAAAATTACAGACTTGAAAGTGAGTAAAATTGCCCCTAATTATGCAGAAGGGAGCCACACCTCAGCAGTAAACAAGATAAGCACCTCAAACAGCCCTAATAATTTTAATTAACATTTCTGGTTTCCTCTCACCTCTATTCAAGGTCACCCAGTGCTGTTTCCAGGAGCAGCCTTACAGATGCTTTATTACAACCTCCATCACGGTCTTATCACCAGGATTAAGCAACTAGAATGTTTTATAAGACTGACTTTTAAGAATAAGTAATTGTGCACAAGAGTAAATATGAAAGTATGGCAGCCTGTTAGCAATAATTTAAAAGTGCATTGCAAATCTAATTTTTCATTCCTGTTATTATTATAACTTTTTCTTTACTAAGACCCTCAATTTGAATTATGAAATACGTGGGAGCTGTTGAATATTCAGATTATAATCCAAGTTGAGAAGAGTTCAGTCATCTAAGTTGCATTTGATCCTCATGAAGCACTGGACCATCTACATCTTATTTGTATTCTCTGTTGAGTGCTGATTAACACATTCATTTGCTTAAGATTTATGATTTTGCTAAACTGTTTTCTCTCTTTTGTAAATGAAGAAACCAGGAAGAATAGAGCTTTGTTATATCAATGGGTTTGTGCCATGCCACAAATTTAATGTACAGGGTCACTCAGAATATAATGTGGACTGAAAGAATCTCATTAGGCTAAAATGAATGTAAAATGTGCCAATTTGAGCCAAATGAGAACTGTACTAAAACCATGTTTGATGTTCGCATGCAATAAATCTTTAACATTTGTCTGTAAAGTGTTAGAGAACCCACAGGGAAATCTATGTTTGTGATAGCGGCTCATTTTCCCTGGGTTTTTCCTCCGTGGTTCTTTGTTGGCCTTACACATATGGAAGTAAAAGGTGAACATCTAAGCTGTAGCTTGCTAGCTATGATGCTACAGAAAATAGAAACTATACCTACATGGCTAGCTAAAGTGCCTCAGAAAAACAAGAAGTTTTTCTTAAAGTAGGGACACAAAAAGAAAAGCCTTTGAAGACATCTGGCTATACTTTCTGTGAAACAACAGAGAGTATCCGGCCAGAAACAAGTGACAGATTTCTTCTCCATTCATTTACTCCGGGTTGTATCCTACTTTTAGATTTAATTCTGAGAATGTTTGAATTTTTTGTTTTATGTTGCATATGTGATGACCATCATCTTTGCAATTCACTTTTATTTTGATATATTCATATTGGTAATTACTGTTGTATTTCAATTTTCTCCATAGTATTTTTTGTTCTTTCATAATGGCTTCATGGTTCATTGGACCGAAATGAGTAAAATGAAAGATTTCCAAGATTTCTTC
Source organism: Perognathus longimembris pacificus (assembly GCF_023159225.1). NCBI lineage: Eukaryota > Metazoa > Chordata > Mammalia > Rodentia > Heteromyidae > Perognathus > Perognathus longimembris. The sequence goes on along the minus strand of NC_063162.1, from coordinate 3,230,155 downwards.
TGGGAGTAATTTACAAAAGACCACCATTTTTTAATTGCGCCGCATGTTTAGCATTGGATGTCTGATTGTGAAAGAATCAATCTCTATCTCTTATGTGTCATAACGAGCATATTGCCATCTCTTTTTTTGTTTGTTTTAGGAATCTTGATAATTAAATCTCTTTTCCTGTAAGTTACTTAAACATTCTCCTTCTCCATCTAATGTGAGGACAATAATGCCTCACTATTTCTGTTCTCCTTAATTTGATTCATTTTTTTTGACAGAAACTTATTTTGGTCCTTAATGTAGTGAAAAATAATAACAATCAATATGATGTCAAAAATAATGATGAGGAATAGCCAGATTATCTCACTAAGACTCTTATGGAAGAGTGGAAACCAATTAATTTCCCAGAGTTACCATATTTAAAATCATCTGCAGAATCCCAAAGTAAGGCAAAAAGCTAAAAATAAATGTGCACTCTATAAAACACAAACCATAAAAATCAATATGCTTCAGATTTTACAGTAGCATTGATAAGTTGGGGAAAACATTGTCAAAAACCAATTTTCTTCTGAGGAACCGTTTTGAAGGTGCTCTTACAAAGGCCAGGCCCCTTGTTGGTAGAACACTGGCGCTCATTCCCAGGAAGGCGAGAGCATGTGTTTAGACAGGAGAGCCGCCCTTCCTTACCTTCCTAGGTGTCCCCCGTTGGTTCCGTGTGGACAGTGGTCACAGTGGAACATCATCTGTGACTATTCTGAACTACCCAGCCACCTCGGGTTGCCAGGGGTTACCAGCAAGGATTGCTGTCCTGCCTCCCTTTACAAAACTCTATGGTTCCTGTTTACCCCGGTGAAAATTGTGTGTTTTTAAAAAATATATGGCTGGCACAAACTCTTGTACACACGGTCAGAGTGTTGAGTTACAGGCTAATGTCCAGAAAGAGGAACTTTCTACAGGGCTGGACGGCTAGACCGTGCAGCTTCTAACCTGCACCTTCTGGTTATCACTTTCACTTGCTGTCCAGAGAAGGCCTTTCTGTGCCTCCCATTTGAGCTAAGAATATATGGCAGGATGGGGTGTGTAATAGATCTAGTTTCTTAATTATGTCTGGCTTTGATTAATGCTAAAAGCAGTCACCGTCTCCTGAGCATTCAACGCTGTTGGAAGTACCCCAGTCAAGAGGGAGCCAGCCATTCTGCCCTGGGAGATTCCAGCTCGGGAGAAGGAGCTGGCCACAGTGTCTCCTGCTTCAGACACAGTTCCAGAAACAGACTCGAGGCCAAGGGCGCCTCTAGCTGCCAGAGCCACCTTCCCCCAACCCCGACCCCGGAGCCTCCCCCGACCCCGGAGCCTCTATTTCCATGGGATTGGGGTGGGGGGGCACCTACCATCAGAGGAGGGGACACTGGCTGTCAAGGAGAGAAATTTTCTGCCCCAAGCAGGGCAGGGCGGGGCGGGGGGGGGGCGAGGGGGGCAGGCTTTCAGGGACACCTCACGGTCTTTGGGGGCTCTGATAGTCATTTTCATCAGTAATTTCAAAGGCCTCAAAAACTCCTCTTCCTCTAAGGCATTCATCCTGTCTGTCAGGAAGACCATAGGTTTTGGTGTTGAATTTTTATTTAATGTCGCCTCTGTATTGGGGCTAGAATGACACACGGCCCATGAACTGAGGGGAAGGACAGTGAGAGCCGAGCCCTGTTTGTTCACTTCCTCAAGGAAAGAATGAACTTTCAACCCACGGGGTGCTGGAGATGGAGTTCTGTGAGAACCAGCTCCGTGGGTAGTGCCCAACCCCAGCTCCCCTTCGTTCCCATTGCTCACACCCCCTACTCCAAGTTCAGACCCCCTGATTGCCGTCCACCTCCTTAACTCCCAACTGTATTACCCACCCCCCCCCCCCGACCTTTGCGTGTTGCTTGATGAACTTTCCTGCCAAACCTGTCCCTCACCTGCTAGACCTTCGCTGGCCTTGAAGAGCCACCAAAGCCCAGGCTGAGGTCCCTCCAGGGCAACTGTTCTTTTTCTTTCTGAATCTTCCATGATGTAGAAAAATCAGAGAGACAAGTCTATAATTACCTCTATCCAGAAAGTTCCAAGAACGAAGCTCTCTACTACCCTTTACCAGCCACTTGAGTTTGGAAGACCCAAGTCGTCTGAGCTCCCATTGAACTGTGGTAACAGCACTCCCTACCTTGTGGCATTGCTGAATTTGCTTCATAAAGTGAAATGCATGAAGCTTGGGATATACAATAGGTGCTCGGGAAATGCTCCTGCCTTTTCTTTATAATGACAGTTCCCTACATGTCCCAGTTGTTCTGTGCAGTCACTCATAGTGTGTCAATTTACGGTCGTCTCTTGTCCCATCCACACTTGCCTGTCAAGACCCTCCCGGCCCTCCAGACTGATCTATCAAGTGCCCCGTACTTGACTTTGTCACTGTCTAGGCTGGGCCGGGTCTCAGTCACCTCTGCTTCCTCAAAGCCAGCACAACACCTACATAGTAGGCACACTCAACAAATTAGCCTTCAGCAAATGAGCAAAAAATGAAATGCAGGTCCTCTGAGGGCCCCTGCCTACCTCTCCCGTCCAAAAGACAGGTGGCCCCCGCTCCATGCTTGGGGAGAGCACCTCCCTGATCCTTCAGTCTTCTAATTGGGGAGATGAGCTACACACAAACACAGCCGTAATGGACCGAGCTCCTTGGGGGCAAGGACTGTCTCAGCCGCTATGATGGAAATGTCCATGACATTCATGGCAGACCCTAAAGGATTATTTTGATGGAAGGTGTTGCTTACTCCATGTAATAGATCTAATTTAGCCAAGTGCTCCATCAAGCAAGTTTCCAATTCTCTCATTGACTTAATTATAGGTAGATAAAATTTGGCACGATTACATGAGCGACTACTTAACCCCTCGATCCCTAGATAAATTGTTGACATGGTTTTGGAAATATTCCCTAAAACTTGAGTTATTATTTTTTTTTCTTCCCACCAGCACAAAGTTGAGAGCTCATCCAATTCTTTTCTTTATGAGCTCCCCTCCCCCAACCGTTGTTTCAATCCTTATTCTTGCAGGTCTCTTCCCAGACATCTTCGCCCAGTAATAATTATAGTGTGTTCCCAACCTTGCTGATGGCTGGTGTCCTCATTAGGGACCATTACCCTGAAAAGGGTGTTTATTGAACCTGGCAGAGTGCTGATATTTGTTAGACCCTGTCATATGGTTGATGGCGTTTAGTCAGAACTCATTGGGAGATGGAAGTGAGCCCTTCAAACTGGCACTGGCAGCAAGAATGCCACGTGGGCTCAAGATGGCCACGCAAGTCTCCATGGCACCGCAGGCCAAGGAAGGCTGCTCTGCCAAGTGGCCTGCGTCCCCAGCCCCATGCTCCGCATGCTAACTGGATTTCTGGGGACTGAGAGGCGCCCATACCCATTGACAGAAAACAAAGCAACAATGGTACATTTCATTTCATAGCTACTTAGAGTGTACGTACACTGGGTTGACTTTAGAAGGATTCTGACTAATTAGAGAATCGATACCATTGGGAAAAGATACGTTACAGATACACCAGTAATTTAGTTCTTTATATGATTGCAAAGGATTGAAATCATTGGGAGGCAAACATTTCTTCTTTTCTCGGGAGATGTTACAAAGATGGAGATTTTCACACAAATTTCAACAATTGCCACACATTGGTCATTAAAAAGGACGACTCTCCTGGAAACGAGACCAAGACAGAGCCTTGAGTCGGTGCTCCTGGGTTGAATTCATCCCCCTGACTCCCACCCTACTGCGAGAGGACGTATTACTCAACATTTCCAAGCTATAATTCTCTTGGCCAGATGACTCCTTGACTGAAATGATTTGAAAACATTTTGGGTATGTTGAGAATAACCATGCTGGGCTCTACAACGCGGCCTTGGCTCTTACCATGGTGGACTGTCCAGTAAAGAGATGGATGGCACGTTTCTGTCAGCATTTGCTAACATAGACACATTCTACAAATACGACCATGGATCAAGAATCATAGAAACACAAAAGCAAGAAGACTAAATGCTGCCCAGAATGAACAGCCTGGAAGGAGCGCCCTCTGATGGGCGGCCAGAAGTCACAGAAGGCCTACCACGTGACATGCTGTCACCGACTGTACTGGCGTGACCGCATTTCGTCTGTAGAAACACCTGACGTTATGTCTATGAGTCTTAAAGGGTAACTTTTAGATCCTCAGAAGGAGAAAGTTGCTAGCTGTGAAGGAAGCACCATGGAGAGAAACGAAGCATACACTGACTTGTCTTTCTACAAATGCTCTGGAAGCTAAGCTGTGTGTTCAGTTCTGGCGCTGTCACGGAAGACGCAAAAGCCACCCGAGCAAGGCCACACAGACTCTGCGAGGACATGACACTCTGTGCCAAGGATTCCTGTAAGGAGAATTCGCCTGGCCAGAGGAGGGAGAGCCTCCCAGGGCCTCAGCGAATGAAGGCCAGGTCTCCTGGAGATCTTCTCTCTACATCTACTGGAAAGAGACAAAGGAGCTGGACATCACAGAAAGAAACCAGAGTCAGAACCAGGCAAGCAGGAGGCTTAGGAGGATGCTGCGGTGGAGGGGAGGGCGGGGGGGGCGGTGGTGGCGGGGGGGGGGCGGGGAGAGCAAGCTGAGTGCACAGAGGAGGACGGCGGGGCCTGAAGCCAGCTCTGCAGAGCCCGGGAGGCCGCACAAGTGGGTGGGTCTACGAATCCTTGCAGAAGGCATGGAGAAGGATCAAGTGATCTTCTGAAGACATTCTTCTCAGGAAGGGGCGAGGCTGGACACTGGTTCAATAGCAGGCAGCCGACACAGTGGGTCCCCCGGGTGTGGTGAGGAAGGAACATGTACAAGGCTGTCTTGGGGAGCACGGTGGCCTCCTGGCAGAGGCTCCACCAGTTGTGACGAGTTGCACGTTGGGCTTTCTTTCACGAGAGCGCACCGCAGCAGTGTGAGCTGAGCACCAGCTCTTTCCCTGCGTTTCCTCGCGGCCCATCTGCACAGGGAGCATGAAGTGGAAGGTCTGCCCGGCCGGCCCTTCACTAGCGTTCTATTTGGAACTGGCATCTTGGCGCTGGGCTGGGACCCTCGGCGTCGGAGGGGCATTTGCAGTTCCCCCGGAAGGAGCGCGTGGCTGGCCGGGGTCATGCCTGGTCTGAGCTCCTTGCAGGAGACGACACTCGGCCACTCAGCCCCCAGCAGCGGCTGTTTGGGAAGTGGACACAGAAACGCCAACGGCAAGCTGGGTCTCTCTGGAAGGAAAGAGCACCCTGGGGCCGTGGAAAGCCGTAGAGAGCAGAGCGCCGTGCTGCCCCACGTAAGACGCCCACCCCAGTCCTTCCTCCTCTCCAGGCCACAGGGGCACCGTGGCCCACCCGCGGCCTTGGCCTCCAGCTGCGCGGGCGTCTCCCTCCCGGCGGGCGGGGGGGGGGGGGGCTCTGTAAATTCCTTTCAAGACTTCATGAGGTCATCCCCATCCACACAGGCGTTTTCCCAGGGGGCTCCACGCTGCCTCCACTTCCACTCTGTTCCAGTTCTTAATGATATTACATGGAGCCCAACAGATGTCTCTTCTTACAGCCAAAGTGCATTTTCTCTCCATTCATATATTTTACGCTTCTGATTTACAGTTCGTGGCTGTGGGGAGCTGGGCGGGGAATGCTCCCTGCATCATGGAAGCCGCTGGTGGAGAAGGAGGGGCCGGGAGGGGACAGCCCCCTGCGGTCTCCCAGACTTCGGGTACAAAGGGACCCCCCTCGCCCTGCCTCCCCGCTGCTTCCCAGCCTAGGTGGCCCCTGCTGTTGGATGCCAGGGAACATTGCTGGGGTGCACAGTTCCTCCTGACCTTACACACTTCCCGGAGGCATGTAGCCCTTCTCCCCCCAAAAAACAAGAGCTGCTACAACTCAGAGCTCCTCCCCTTGGACTAGCGCCGGCTGCCCCGATGGGGTGAGCCTGCTTACAGTCTGTGTGGGCTTCTGTGAGGAGCACTGAAGTGATGTCATGGGCCAGCCGCCATGTCTCTGCACCTGGCTCTCACCAGCCTGAGCCACACAGCTGTTTCCAGCTTCCATCCACCTCCCCTTAGGCTGCTAGGAGCGCAGGGTGGGGGGCCCACTAGGGTCCCGAGGCCAGGCTGGAGGCTGGTTCTGGCTCCTCCTGCGTCACTCTGGGTGTGGGGAGGGGTTTTGACCTCCCTCTCTCTACTGTTTCGTGCATGTCCGGTCTCTAGCCACAGGGATCTGCTTTCCACTTTCTAAAGCTGATTCTGCTGAGACCCTTGCCTGGCTCCACATCTTGTGAGTGTGTCTAGCCTGCTGCTGCCCAGGTATCCACAGACGTGATCCCATTCCTCTGTCTCGTGAATCCCTGAGGGCCGGCCACACCTCTCTCCTCTTCCCACATCACTCCAATCCAAAGCATTTCAGGCCAGAGCCTTGTAAGTCTCAAATGCCCCCAATCTCTGCTTCTGTTCTTTAATTCCCGATTCCGAGAATTAACCACATCTCGGGTTTTCCCTTGTGTCATGTCAACATCAACTGTTTCTTGCAGAGTTTGGAGTCCTCTGAGCTGAGTGTGGTTGTGCACACTTGTGATCCCAGGTACTTGAGAGACAGAGGCAGGAGGGTTGTGAATCTGAGGCCAGTCTGGGCAAAGGTGGGAGTGTAGTGTCTCACTCTTGACATCCCACCTGCTTAGCACGCATGGAATCTCAGCATCGAATCCAGGTCAAGAGTTTGTGAGACCTTTACCTCACCCCCAATTGCAACAAATAAGCCAGGCGTGGTTCCGTTTGTGTAGGAAGCCATACAGAGGAGGATAATGGCCTGAGCCAGCTCTGGGCACAAATGGAGACTCTATCTGAAATATAACTAAAGCAAAGAAGGGCTGGGGGCATGGACTGAGTCACAGAACACCTGTCTGGTGAGCACTGCTCCCTAATGTCCCCATCGCTACCCACAGCAATGCTGTGTGCATGCTCACATCTGTGCCTCAGCTCTACCCCCGTGGCCATGCCTGCACCCCATGCCCACACTGCAACTACTACTGCACCCCACTTTCATACCTGTATCTTACCTGAACCCACCTCCAAAATATGCATGAAGTATGAGCACCTTCTTCCTCTGACCATCATACCTGCATGTGTGCCAAACCCCTAACTCCATGTGCCTCAGCCCTCACCACGCCTGCAGCCCGCCTTCCTACCTGCGCCACACCTGCATTTCTTCTCTTACAGTCAAGAAGGAGCAAGCTGAGCCACTGCCAAGACTATGGCTCAAAACTTTTAAAGGGTTGGGAATAGTTCAGGGTAGACTGCTTGTCTAGCTTGTACAAATGAAGTCTAATCCAGTACGGAAAGAGGCGGGGAGAGGGAAGAGAGGAGAGAGAGACACAGAGAGAGAAGGGGAGAGAGAGACAAAGGGGGGAGAAGAGAGAGCGTGACAAAGGGAGAGGGAGGGGAGGAGAGAAACACAGAGAGAGACGCAGGAAGAGGAGAAAGAAGAAGAGGAGGAGGAGGTCTGTTAACAATTACTATGGAGAAACCATGGCCAGTAATTTCCCCAAATTCAATAAACAATAAATCATCAGTTTAAGAGTGTAGCTTTCAAATCTACTAAGATAGATGAATAATTCACTACAGGTAAACTGCAGATCAGCAGGGAGGTCTGAACACCCATTCTGCTTTGAGAAGTTATTTGCCAAGAGATGAGAACTGAATGGACAGAAACCACAAGAAAAGAAGCCCAGAAAGGGTGATGACCATTTTTAAAGTTCTGAAAAATAGTATTTCTCAACATGGAATCCAGAAGAACTTGATGAGAAGGGAAGGGAAAGGGGAAGGGGAAGGGAGAAAAGCAAAGGCTATAACAAAATGGAAGCTATTTTCAAATAAAGGCTAAAAAATTGCCTCTCAAAAATCCTCATTGAGAGAACTTCAGGAAGTCAGAAAACAGCCCGAGGGAAGAGGGTGGTAGAGGGAATATTGATGTGATGCATTGGTAGACTTAATTAATTATTGACAGTGAGAAATAATAATTAATTGTGTGTTTGTGCAGAGAACTCAACCTCACATGGCAGTAACAAGGTGGGCGGGGCCGACAGGAGGCTGGCTCCCCTCCGGTGACCCTGTGCTCAATCCTGGTCCGGCTCAGAAGAGATTCGATGTAGAAGTAAAGCTTCCCTAACAGATAGACTTAGGGGATTTTAAAACAAAATTTAAATAGTTAGGCAAGCATGAGATGAAGGGATACCATATCTTCACCATCTAACCAGTGGAGAAAAACATACAGGTTATAGAAACAAAATGTTAAATTCCTCAGAGAAAATAGGAAAGGAGAAAATACAAAGATACATGTTATTAAATAGTCTATAAAATAAGATAGTCATTTTCAAAATGTATCTACTATTGCCAAGAATATAAGAAAGAGTTACTAGTTTCAAACATCAGATGCATTTAAAACAAACAAACAAACAAACCTGTTTCTTGTGAGTGGATTCTTGTAAGGAGAATAAAAAAATACATGGGGACATGATAAAGGATACAGGTCTCCAGACATTCACACAGTGAGACCAAAGGAGGATATTCTTAGGAGAGGATCACAAAGGCTCAATAGCTATGTGCATATGACCAGATAAAATAATACCTATCAAAATGAACTCCAAGAGATGGAAGGAAGAGGGTTCTCTTCTTTGTTGCTGTTTTTGTTTTCTTTACCTTTTTGTCTTGTTTGTAAGTTCCTCTGTTTTGGGGAGGCCAAGAGGGGGAGCACAGAAAGGGTAAGACAAAGGGCCAACAAATGCAGCGGTGATACTCACTAGACACCATGTTGAAAATGAGCTCTACAACATGTGTAGGGGCAGGAGGGAAAAACGGGAGAGAGCAAGGGAAGGAGTGAAACTGTTCAAAAAGAAATGTACTCATTACCTGACTTGTAGTCACCTTTACTATAACTATCTCTCTCTCTGTGTGTATGTGTGTAATAAAAAAAGAACAGGAATATATATGAGCAAAACCACACTATGAGAACTTGGGAGATTCATGAAGTTGTTACCGTGTAGGGAGGAGATGTAACACAGCGTGGAAACCAGGACAGGAGCCGCCTCACATACAGCTGGCAGGCAGCAAAGTGTTACGTAGGGGTGAGCTCATACCCCTACACGCAGCAGCTCAAAGAAAGATGGAAAAGAGCCAAAGGAGAACAGAAGAAAGGAATAGTAAAGTATGACCAAAAGTAACTGACGTATGTAAATGAGTTCTACAAATGATCCCTTCAGAAGACTAGAAGAACAAACAAGAAACTTGTAAAAAAAAAAACAGGAGTGCAACACAGGACACCAGCTTAATTACAGACTCAAAATACACTCAACTACTTCATGTCAGGTACTTTGAAAAGTTGAATGAATGTACGTAGTTCTTGCAATACTATCGATGTATTAATGAAAATGTTTTAATAAAATCCAGACAATCAGGGCTGAGAATGTGGCTTAGTGGTGGAGTGCTTGCCTAGCATGCATGAAGCCCTGGGTTTGATTCCTCAGCACCTCATACACAGAAAAAGCCGGAAGTGGCGCTGTGGCTCAAGTGGCAGAGTGTTATCCTTGAGCAAAAAGAAGCCAGGGACAGTGCTCAGGCCCTGAGTTCAAGCCCCAGGACTGGCAAAAAAAAAAAATCCAGAAAATCTGAGCAGTCCCATAATCAATAAATAAATGGAGCGGGTATAAGGGAAGGAATGAGATAGTTGTTTTAATTTACTAACTGTAAGTTGGGTAATGTTGCCTCCATCCCCATTTTAGGTGGGATATGGGATTTTTAGGGCAGAAAACTTGTTCATATTATGATGGTACATGCATGTCATGCATTTGTCAAAACCCATGACTGTTCCACAGGAAGAAAGTGCTTTCATGTGAACCATGGACTTAGTTAATGCTTATTTATCAATACTGGCCCCTCAGTTACAACCTCTCTCCCCTGCTCCCACAAGACATGCCAATAACAAACAGAACACGAGTCAAGGAGGCTAATGGGGGCCTCATACCCTTCACACTTGCCAATCCTTTCTCTGCAATGCTGAAACTCTAAAAAATATAAAATCCATTCATTTTTCTATTTAAAAGCATAGTCATTTCTTGAGAATGGCCAAGAGACATATGAAAAAGTGCTCTACATCACTGGCCATAAAAGAAATGCAAATCAAAACAACATTGAGATTCCATCTCACCCCACTAAGAATGTCCTATATCAAGAAAACTAACAATAACCATTGTTGGAGGGGATGTGGCCAAAAGGGAACCCTACTTCATTGTTGGTGGGAATGTAAACTGGTTCAGCCACTCCGGCAAGCGGTATGGAGATTCCTCAGAAGGCTAAACATAGAACTCCCCTATGACCCAGCAACCCCACTTTTGGGTATCTATCCAAAAGAGCACAAACAAAATCACACTAAAGCCACTAGCACAACAGTGTTCACAATTTGTCATAGCTAGAATCTGGAACCAACCCAGATGCCCCTCAGTAGACGAATGGATCAGGAAAATGTGGTACATATACACAATGGCATTTTATGCCTCTATCAGAAAGAATGACATTGCCCCATTTGTAAGGAAATGGAAGGACTTGGAAAAAATTATACTAAGTGAAGTGAGCCAGACCCAAAGAAACATGGACTCTATGGTCTCTGTTATAGGGAATAATTAGCACAGGTTTAGGCAAGTCACAGCAGAGGATCACAAGAGCCCAATAGCTATACCCTTATGAACACATAAGATGATGCTAAGTGAAATGAACTCCATGTTATGGAAACGACTGTTATATCACTGTTGTAATTACTTTCAACATTCCAGGTGTAACTGTAGCTTCTATTAATGATGATCCTCTTGTATCCCCTTCCTGTGGTTGTACCTATACTATCTCTGTATCTTATCTGAGTACATTGGAATCTGTGTATACTGGTATTAGAACTAGGAAATTGAAAGGGAATACCAAAATGGAGAGACACAGGGTAAAAAAAGACAAACAACTACAAAAGCAATACTTGCAAAACTGTTTGGTGTAAGTGAACTGAACACCTCAGGGGGGGAAAGGGGAAAGGGGGGGAGGGGGAATGAGGGAGGAGGTAACAACCAGTACAAGAAATGTATCCAATGCCTAACGTATGAAACTGTAACCTCTCTGTACTTCATTTTGATAATAAAAATTAAAAAACAAACAAACACCATAGTCATTTCTGTGGCCAGGGTGAGACCAAGGGATCTTTGTGGGAGGCAGTGTTGGAATTGCCATCTCTCCCGCTCAGGTAACTCCCAGCGCATGGAGTTGTGCCCCAGGCAAGTCCGGCCCAGCGCACTGGAGTTGTGCCCCCGGGAAGTTCCGTCCGCTGCCTGCTCTTGGGTGCTCGGGGTATGGAGGCTGGGAAAGGTGTGGCTGTGAATGAGGAGCAAGGCCTAGTTGTTTATCTGACCCTTAGGAACGACTCTTGGGGTATGAGAACAGAATGTGGCATCTTCGCTGAGCAAGAGGTCCCACCACGGGGGCTGCCTGATGGAGGTAGGGCCTGGGAGCTGGGTGCCAAAGCCAGAGACCTCACTTGATGTGTGCCCTCCCTCCTCGGACATGGGCTCCAGTGACATCATTCAGGATCCGGGCATCCATGAGCAACTTGACCCTAAGTGATTAAAAGGATGACAGGCTCCTATCTGTCAACCTGAGAGACTTCGCCCTTGCCAGAGGGTTGTTTTTTTTAAAGCAAGTTTCTTGAATCTTCCAGAGGTTAAGACGAGAACTCACACAGCACTTGCAGAGAAGCCCAAGTTCCCTTCAGCTTCACCAGGGGACGAGCCAGAAGGCCCTAGTGGACTTTTTAAAGCAATCTATGTCCAACCATGTGACAGCCCTAGGTTTCCATCCCTCAGCCCCAATTGACCCCGGATAGTACCTCAGAGGACTTTCCATTCTAGTTGCTTATACTTTTTGTACGTTTAACATGGGGGGGGGGGTGTTTATACATTGCATGTCATTCATTATTCCAAATGTAATTTTAATCAGTTCGACATGAAAGCATCTTAATACCCTCAATAATGGCACTGGTAACTTTAAATATTAAAATGCACATTAGGAATTCCCCTGTCCGTGAGGAAACAGCAGTATTTGCATGATGGAATGGGAGGTTGACCCAGTCTCTACTTTCTGAACTCAATTTTAGATGATCCTCCTGCTGGTTTCTCGGCCCACAGCAAATGCCAGGGAGATTAGTGATAAACAAGGCCCTAACACATCAAAATTAAATGTTCCTGATCATCAACGTTAAGCAAATCCTCATTGTGCAGTGGGGTTAATTCCTGGCCGCATGTTAGTGACACTCAGAGAAGGTTTTAGGACACACAGCATTACCATAATTTTTTCGACTGGGGCTCTCTTAGGACATCAGATGAAGTCCCTACCCTTAATTTTAATTGCATAGTCTGCATTCTTAATTAAAAACTGTACAAATGGATTTTATGCTATGCCAAAAGAAATCCAAGTTCATTAGTTATAAAAACCTTTTAAAAATTGATGCAAATACATGAATTCCTTCAAAGTTTGAACTCAAAGTCCTCATTTTATGTGGAGTTGCTTTTAATCTTGAGAATAATCAAGTCAACATAAATGAAGGGTATTCCCCCTTTTTTGAGGGTGGTTAGTTTCTGTTTTTCTGATTTTACATTTATCCTGGTAGAATTCATGTTGAATTCAAATACTTGGGAGATGGGGGAGGGTCTTTATTGACCTTTTCTTCCTGAGTTTTACTAATAAAAGCTCATAAGCCATGTAATGATATTTTAAGTCACAGTTATAACATCTCCAATGACAATAGAAATTGAACTTACCAGCCTACTGATTCACAATTTTCAAATTTAAAGAAATTTACTCCAAAGTATTACTAGAACATCCCTGCATCTTTCAAGTGGTAAACAGTTGGACTCAGTGGAAGAACTGGCACTCTGTGTTGTAATCCACTTTACACCCAGTGGTATCTGAATACAGATAGAGAGCTTTCTGCACCTGAGGGTGGAGGGCAATGGATCCTCACTCAGTACAAGGAAGCTAATCTCTCACCGAGGGCTAAAGTAGAACCTTGGGTCATGGGACTTTGTTGTGACAAAAATTCACTGCATTTGTCTGTATCAACATGGCTCCTGCATTAGTCAGGCCCTTGCTGGCTCCCACTGTAATCTTTACTCAAGAGGCTGAGATCTGAGGATCACAGGACAAAGACAGGTTGGAAATAAAGGTTAGAAGTAGAACTGTGGCTCAAGTGGTAGAGCATAAAAGCTAAGAGAGGGCCTCATGGTCCTGAATTCAAGCCCCAGTGCCAACACACACACACACACAGACACACACACTGGGTTTTACTATTCTTATTTCAACCATGAAATATAAGTGCGTGTACCCACAGCACAGATCTGAAATCTTCTTTATGCTACACCATGGATCATAGGTGGCTGTGTAACCTTAAATTGCAGTTCATTCCAAGTCAGTACGATTTGAGTTGGTGCCTGTGTCATGCTAGCTCCCGTGCCATGCTCAATGGCCACGCCCCCTGCCGGAAGGTTCCACGGGCAGTGCCTCTGCAGGACACATTCACGTGTGCCTGTTTATCTCATCCTTTTCTGTCATCTGGAGCATGCCATTTCTGCTTTGTCCCTCCTCTACCATCTTGGAGACTGGTAACAGGAATCCCAAAGACATTGGAATCCGTGGATCTCAAGTTCTTTCTATAAAGTGAGGCAGTGTTTGCTTCAAAGCTATATACCTTTCCCCCAATATTTTCACTTATCTCTAGATTACTTCTGATACTCTGTGCAATATAAATGCTATACAAGTAGTTGTTCACCTAGGTTGTCTAGGAAATAACAGCAACAGGAAAGGATGGTGTATATTCAGTCCAGATACCGTCATCATAGTCCTAACCACAAGGTGCATACTGGCACCAGCAGAACATTGTTTTTTCCACATACACTTGGTAGCTACAGATATGAACGCTCACTTATACTCAATTCCCCACAAAATGAAAAACTTAGAAGTCACTCAGATCTTTGGAACACATCTCATGTCCTGACTTTTCCACCAGGAAACTGTTCACCTCTCTGAAAAATACCATCTCTTCTTTCCTTGTCAGCCTTGGTCTGCCTCTGTTCCCTGCCTGACCACAGCTAGGATTCAGCAGGGCCTGCCTGTATCAGATCTGCCTATATTCAGGTCTGCTTGTCCTTTGATCTTCCTGTATCTGGTCTGCTTGTACTTGGGGTCTGCCTGTATCAGGTCTGCTTGTACTTGGGGTCTGCCTGTATTCTGTCTGCCTATACTCAGCCTCCTATATTGTGTCACAAATAGAGGTAATTTTTTCATACAGTTATTGACTGGGTGAAGAGTCACAAAACCAATGTATATTTATGCTTGTTTTTTTTTCCCCAGACCCAAGAGTAAGCTTTGTTGCATGTGGGAATCTATAGGTGTGATCTACAAGTGGCAAAGACCTGGTGCTACTCTTGTGAGCACTGTCCCCAGGCTATCACTTTCAGGAAGGTCTTGTTCTATCAGTGCAAGGCTTCTGCCAAAGACCTGGTGCTACTCTTGTGAGCACTGTCCCCAGGCTATCGCTTTCAGGAAGGTCTTGTTCTATCAGTGCAAGGCTTCTGCCATCTGTAGACAGATATTTCATGACCACTGGCTCTTACCCAACCCAGCTGGCATTACGTCACCATTGCAGGGGGTGGGGGGTGGGGTAGTGTGTCAGGAAAAATGGAAAATCCAGATAAAGTTATCTGTTTTGTGAGTAGCCAGAACATTTTCTACACATACTCTCCAACTGTATTTCTGGGATATAAGAAGAGACTGAGATGCGTATCAGGCAGGCGTGGCTAATGGAAGACGTAGTCCATCCAGTAGACAGTAAACAACAGAGGTTCTGGGTGTCAGGTGAGTCCCTAGGTTGGGCTGATTGCAGGTCCCTCTCCTACCTTCAGAGGCAGCCAGCAGGGGGTCTGGGATAGCCTCAGACGGCTCTGCTTCGGTGCGCAGGCTGGTCACCTTCAGCCCTTTGGGACAATGTGGTTTCCACAGTGAGGTATGGAAGCTGGTGCAGCAGGCAGGATGTCCCAAGATCCAAGGCTCTGATGTGACTCACAGTTACTTCAGCTCCTTCCACGGGCCGTCGCCCTCGCAGGCTATGGGGCAGCCCCGAGCCCAGAGCCCAGAGCCGGCTGGTAGATGGAAGTGCACCCTGACCTTCAGGGACAGTGCTGGGAAGAGGCGGTGTGAGTCGTACACACAGGAGTGAAAACTGTGCTTGACTTTTACTTACCTTTCCATAACACAGCTTAATTGAGATATAACTCAAGCGCCTCTCAAATTTACCCATTCGACGGTTTTATTATATTCACCGAGTTGTGCAGCCCTCACCACAATCCATTTCAGAATATTTTCTTAACCCCAAAAAGAAACTCCACAATCTTAGCCAATCATGTCCCCCCCCACCCCCCACCCCCCGCCCGACGCCGCGTGCCTCGTCTCTTCCTGTCCTCATCCTCCACAACCGCTAATTTACTTTCCAACTCTATAGGCTTGGGGATTGTGGCTAATTGTGCAATTGATTTGCCCGCACATCTCCTTCCAGAGTGTCAACATGAAATATACTGTTCTACAAGCAAACCGCCCTGGGTCCCCTCAGATAAATAACTTCATCTCTGCTTCCTCTACCCTGGCAAAAGCGCAAGGCTAAGGAGTAGTAGGGCCAGATCCTGAACCCAGATGTTGGGTTTCCTGGGCGTGATTCAACATGGCCTCCTTCTACCAGGAAGTCCGTGCCTGCACGGCTGCGGCTGGGCGGGTTCCTGGTCTAAGGCAATTGGCCTCCACTGTGGACATTCTGGCCTGAAATTTCATGTAAAAGTTGCAATAACTTCTAGGTTAAGAAAAGTTCAACTGTGTTTTTCTCTCATTCCTTTTCTGCTCCCCCTGCTCCTTTCTCCATCTGCAAGTGAAACCATGAGTGTTGAAATGTTGCAAGGGAAAAAAGATGTTCTCATGGTATTTCGGATCCAAGCGGAAGCAGCAAAGTGCCAGGCCATCTCAGGGGAGGGCCTCTTCTCCACAATTCCCTCTTGAATTTTTGACAGGCCCACGAGGTTAGGGCAGTTAAACAAACTTTGGATAAATGCTGCTGGCTTTTTATTCATTTATGAACTAAGCCTTCAATTCTTTTGAGGTTCAACCATCGGCACTTGCTACAGATCCTGAACACAAAATATTTCAACATGATTGGCATACACAGTGTTCAGAAAAATGCAATAAAATGAGAAATAAAAATCTGGCATTTCACTTAATAGAATTATTCAAAGGCTTCTTTATAGATGTTGTTTATACAGAAATTCATTTGGGTCAACTTGAGCAAATCAGCAAATTAGATAGGCCGGTCCCTGACTTAATTCAGCAGCCCTGCAGTAATATAAACTTTCTGCCCAGTTGGCTCAGTCTGCCTGAGGATTTCAAATGCCTCACCATGAACCACAGCCAGGAGAAAACTGTAAATTTGATCCTCCAATCAAGAGAACCACTGGAAGCTTTGCACAATTGTGAGTCCAACAAAGTTGCTGGAATGAAATGTAGCCTTTTTTTTTTTTTTTTTTTGGCCAGTCCTGGGCCTTGGACTCAGGGCCTGAGCACTGTCCCTGGCTTCTTCCTGCTCAAGGCTAGCACTCTGCCACTTGAGCCACAGCGCCGCTTCTGGCCGTTTTCTGTATATGTGGTGCTGGGGAATCGAACCTAGGGCCTCGTATATCCGAGGCAGGCACTCTTGCCACTAGGCTATATCCCCAGCCCTGAAATGTAGCCTTTTGAATACATCGAGATTGTCTTCTCAAACTTCCCCTTTCTGCGTACTTTCTGCTTCAAAGGGAGGAGAGCGGGAGCCAGACACACTCAGAGACGCTACATCAGGAGGAAAAGGGTGCAAGGATGAGTGGGTGGAGGTGGGGAGGGGAAGGAAAAAAGGAAAGGAAGGGAAGCCAGGGAGGAAGGGATGGAGGGCTGGAGGAAGGGAAAAGAGAAGGGAGGAGAGAAAAGGAGGAAAGGAGATGAAAGACAAAGACAAAAGAAGGGAAAGGAAGCAACCATAGAAAAACAGATATGTGAGAGATAAGTGAGAGAAAAGAGAAGGAGGGCAAGAGAAAAAAGAGGGCAAATGAGGGATAGAGACAGAGAGACAGACACAGCAGACATCTAACTGAGCACCAAACACAGAAAATTCCATTTACAATTGCTCTTTTATTTTCCCAGAACTATTAAAGAAACACAGGAGAGAAGCAAGGAGAGAGGACAGTAAACCAGAGCTGAAACTACAATACCGCGCCTTTCAGGGTTTGTTTGTCTAAAAACAGCAAAGCACCAGAACACAGGGAGCGAGCCTCAGAAGGGCTGGCACAGCTGCCAAACCAGCCTTTTCTCTGTCAAGCTTTTGTTTCGTCCAAGGTGCCATAAAGCCTGAAAGGAAAAGGAATGAAGAGCTGGAATGTCATTCTTTTCAGATCTTTTGCAGTTGACTTTGAGGCAGGGCTCTGCAACCTGCCTCCTTTGGCTTGGGGCTCTGTCTCCACCTCATTTTGGTGCCATGAATGGAGTTTATCAGGCAGTAACGGGCTTGTAGCGAGCTGCTAGGTAATAACATTTTGTATGCACTTCTTCGTGCCTTGAAAAGCGACATCTTGTCTTGGACTTCTCTATTTCAAAGCTTACTTAAGATGATTTCACAGAATCTTGGAACAGCAAGAGTCCTTGAGGACTCACAGAGTGTAATTGTTAAGCCATGTGCCAGGAAAAAAAAAAAAAAGAATGCAATGCTTAACCCTTCTTGATTTGTCCTGGAATCGTAAACTTTACCAAGAAACTATAGACTTCTCTAAATATGCATTGGCTCAGTTCCCAGGAGAAAAATACTAGAAAAAGGTGAATAGTCATAGTGTATGTTTTCTTTGCTTTCTTTTTTTAACCCTGTCACCCAAAGTTTTATCATCAGAAAAACACATGCAAGTTCTGTTCATCTGGCCTCTGCTTTTCTGGACCACCAGCCCCGCACCTCACAATGTTTGATCTTTACAATTCATACAAGAGTTTAGACATTTGTGCACCTTTCATTTTCAGGTTTTGTGCAAGACACTGAAGATAGAAAGCAGAGCAAAAGAGAGTCCCTATTTTCAGGCATCTTCTGGACCAGAGGAGAAATTGCAGTAGTGTGTCATAAATTCTCGTAGGAGGGCTATGCCCGGTTACCCAGTGCCTAGAGAAAAGCTCTGAGGAAGCTAGAGACAATCTCAGCAGGAGGGGTGCTATTCTGTAGGACAGTAAGGGCTAGTTTCAAGTTTTCAAGGATAAACACCGAGAAGAACATACTTACAGAACGAGGACAGTGCACTGCAAGTTACTGGGATTTGATCTTGGCTCAGGAGAAAGGATTCGGTGCTTCCCTGCTCAGTGTCTACTGCAGAGATGTAGACATTCAACAGGTGGCCACCTGGGAAGGGCCTCGGGGGCCATGGCAGAAGGTTGGACTTTGCACAGTAGAGGTGGAAGGTGAAGAGATGGCCTGAGAAGCGAGAGAACGTGGCGTAGAGCTCCTGCTCCAGAGCTGCTTCAACCATCCCAGCAAAGAAAAGGAAGGTCTGGAAGGTCCCCGGGTGAGTCCAGACGATTGCGTGGAAGTGATCAAAGATAGAGTCTAGGTTTTCTGAGGTGAGATGACATCAGGAAGAGCAATGGCATCAGCCTGAGGGTAGAACTATGGGGACCAGGACAGGGCAGGGGTGAGAAGGAAGATGGACGGGAGCTTGTCATGTTCATAGTAGTAACTGGTTGATAGATGTACATTGAACTGCCTAAGGAGCCATTGAGCATACGGAAATGAATCCAAGGATTGACCAGGATTGGGGGGAGATGTGTGAGCAGGCCAGGACTCTTGGAAAGACAAGGATGATTCAGAGATATTCCTTAATGAAGGAAGAAGTGGTCCATAGGCCTTAGAGTGGACTGGAGCCGTGGCAGTACGCTGTCTTTCAAGAACTCACAAATAGCAACCACACACTTCCCCCCAACCCTGATGGGCTGGGAGAGAGCTCTGCCCACCTCTCCTCAAAAACTCTCCAAAGAGCCACGTTTCTGCTCAATGCTGTTTTCACATAAGAGACTAGCCGAATGCACTTTCATCTTATGATTTGGTGGGAATGTAAATACAGTATGTTACAGACCCACTAGCCAGCCCACTTGCCTGGCCTGTGTATAGGGACAACGCCCAGGTCAACAGATGGAACACTTTCTGAGCTATTGATTATGGTGCTGGCTGATCACATTGATGCCTTACAAGAGGTAGTTTTGAGAGTAGGGGATGGGAGAGAAAGGAGAGAACAGTAAGAATCTTTCACAGGAAGCGAATCCTGAGCCCATCACCTTGGCAATGGCAGTTCCGCAGAAAGATCAGAGGTGAGAGGAGGAGGTGACCAGCACAGAATTCTCACAGCTACAGCTCAGCCAGGGGTGGGGTGAAGGGCTGGAGGTCCCAGTGGGAGAAAATGTGGGGGTATGCTCGGGACATGATATGCTGTACACTTATGCCAAAAGAAGCCATTTTCTCTCAAGGGACAGTAACAAAGGAACAAATAAAATGATATTATGACCCCCATCTGCCATGCCAGTGGGCATTTTAATAACCACTGACAGAGGCATCTGAGATGGAAGAATACAGAAGAACCAAAACACCACTGAGATAGCTCAGATTGGACATGGCCACGGGGTGACCTACACAAGGAAGCACTGGGCCGGAGAGGAGAGGAGCTGCCACAACAGCTGCAGAAAAAGGAGGAGTCTAGGAGCACAGATATGCCCCAGAGCCCCAGTGGGGCCTGGGGGACAGAGGTATCAGTTAGCTAGAGCAGGGAGTGGGGACAAGGGGACCTGGGGAGGGCTCGTACCAAATGCCACCATGAGTAGAGGAATTCCCTGCCTCTCCTCCACACGCGGTCAGATGCCAATGTTGTCATTGTCCTTAGTGTCCATAGGGGACACTTTCAACATTCATTTCACCATTAAAATGTCTAAATACTAATTGGCACACTAAATATGTGTGTGTTTGTCTGTGTATGTACATACATGCACAGAGAAACTGTTCTATGCACATAAAATTGAATAGTGTGCATAGGGCATCAAATCTTTATCTATACGTATTAACATATCCCCAAATTTCTGGTTTTTAATAAGTATCTCACTTCTAGAAAGCCAACTAGATACAGAAAAATTCCCCAAAGAATAAAATTAATGATACAGTATATAGGCATCTGGTAGATGATTCCTCCAGTCTGAGTGAAACCCCAAATCCTCTGTTTTCTCCTCTAAGTTTTAATTAGAATTTCTCTCCTTGTGTCTTTCCTGTCATGCAGACAGGAAATATTGCAAGAGGCAGAAAGCACAAAAGTTACATCAATTGCAAGGACAGAGTCCAACATTCTTCTAAGCAAAATAATGCCTTCAGAGATAGAAATAGGAATTATCTGCAAATACTTATCCAACAGCTATTGCATAAGGCTATTACTCATTTGTTTTCTGGGATAAAATTATCATGGAAAATTACCTTGTGCTAGCTAGGCAAGCCTATTACTACTCATAGTGCATTAGTAGACTCCGCTTCATGACACAACTCTGCACTGCCCACAGACCCAGACAAAGATTTGGTCCACTGAAGTTGCTGAAAGTACAAGTGCCACCAATCAACAAGAAAATTGGAGATGTTCTTGGTATGTCATCAGAGCGTTGTAAATTTGGAAGCACTCCCTCGTGAGGATGGCTGCTTGCCTGGCGGCCTCCCCTCCAGAGAAGTCCTGTGGGAGCAAGCTGCAGGACACAAGGGCCACGTGGGCTGAGCTGGGAGACAGAACAGATGGGGCACGAACGGCTCCTGAACACGTGGCCTGGAGGATCCATCAACCCATGGCCACTGCTTGCCAACGTTAGAGCGGAGACAAGCTCTGCTGTTGAGCCCCCGTTCCCTCCACCCGCTTCAGCTTCCCCTGAAGATAAGGGGCTCCGCAAGGCTTGCTCCCCCCTCACCAAAAGGGAAGACGCTGCAACTGCAGCCAAGGCCATAGGCCACCAGGTAACCTGACTTCCCGATGATGCCAGACTCTGCTGGAGACACAGCCGGGCCAAGATACCGCGCTGACAGAGCACAGGGGAGAGACACCAGGAAAGCAAGTGAGAGGAGAGATGGATTTCACAATCACTTTGTGGCTAAGCTCAAGCCACAAAGCGACGTCGAATCCCTGCATGCCCCAGATGTAAAGCTAGCCACAGTCACATAAGGGCTTTCTTCCACAGGAACTATGGGATGGAGTGGGGATAATTCAATCATCTTATTGAAACCTAAGTACCTGCCCTGCTTTCTACAATATTCTCTTATGATAGTGAAAAGTTGTAAACCATTGTAGAAGAGATGGGAAACTCCTACAAGAGCACCAGGACACTGGAGAGGAGGACCCACTGTTTCACATGAGAGGAGGAACAAAATCTATCACTTTCTAAGGAAGGACCAAAAGATGCTCCCTGCCCCAGCCCACAGCATAGATGTCCAGCCCCAGAAGGGAGCCCATGACATCTCCACCAAAGACACTCTTAGACATGTACCGCAAGGCTGCCTGCATAATAGAGGGCCAGTAACATTCAGAAAACCATCCTGAAGTACAGACAGGCCAGCTGTAGACTGAGATAGGCCCAAAGAGCCACGAATCACTGAGTATGGCTGAGACTCGTGCTGCCTAGGAGCCGTCTTCATGCCAAGGAAGTGCCAGTTTCAGAGAGAAGAACACAAGCAGGGAGTGCCTGACGGTGAAGATGGAGCAGGAGCACTAGACACCCTCAGGCAGAGAGGGAAGACTGAAGGCAGCCACTGCCAGAGGTTCTAAGCATAGCCTCAAGACCCAACACACCTCATGATGAGACTGTTTCAGCATCCCACCACGAAATAAACAGGGTGAGGCAGGCCGAAGCTGTCAGTCAATAGCTCAAAACGCTTCTTTGCTGTGTACTCCTTTAGACTTAGTATTCTGTGCTTTGAGACACAAAGGTCCACGTGGGGGTAGTTCAAGAACAAGGCAGTCATCCGAATAGACTTGGAGGCCACACTGACACTGGAGCTAACAACAAAGGGGCTTCAGATAACTGTCTTCAAAAAATAACATAATTAATATGTGAAAAGGTCTAGTGGAAAACAGAGTTTACCAGAAAAACAACTTAAAGCAATAAAATGGATGGAGACATGGCTCAAGTGGCAGATCATCTGCCTAGAAAGCATAGTCCCTGGGTTCAAAAGCATAAAGTCTCTGAATTCAAACCTATGTACTATCCCCCCCACCCAACGAGAAAGGAAAGCAAGCAAGCAGAAATGAAAGAAGAAGGGAGGGAAGGAAGGAACCAACAAAGGAAGGAACGAAGGATATGTAAAATAAATACTGTGGGCTTACAATGTGTAGAATAAAATGTGTGACAAAAACAGCACTGTAACTCATTTTTGTACCCTTGGGCATTATACATACATTTATTGGAACTAGGAAATGGAAGGGAAGGGAACATCAAAATGGAGAGACAAAGGGCAAAAGGTGAACCAATGCAACAACAATATTTACAAGACAATATGCTGTAAACCAACTGTACAACCCCCTGGGGGGATTGGGGAGGGGGAAAGGTGGGAGAAAAATGAGGGAGAAGATAACAAGTTTGACAAGAAATATACTCACTGCCTTATGTATGAAACTGTAATCCCTCTGTACATCACGTTGACAATTAATACATTTTTAAAAATTAATTTTAAAAACGGCAGTGTAAAAAACAACAGTGACAAATAGGAGCTGGACGTGTGCTGTTATAAGGTCAGTTTTATGACATACAGAATGAAATGATAGTGTTTGCAGGAGATATAGATAAGTTAAGAAATATCATGAACAATAGAAGTAGCATAAACTAATACGGCAATCCCACAGATAAAACACAATCACAGAAAGTAATCCAAAAGAAAACAAGAAATAAGGAAAAAGAACAAGTTGTGATTTATAGAGAACTAATATCTGTCAACATAATAGTAATTACATTAAATGTAAATGGGCCAAGTAAAAGGCAGAGATTGTCAGATGGGACGAAAAGCAAAACTCAATCATGTATTATCTACAAAAACTGATTTTAAATAATACACACACACACACATGCACACACACATAGTAAAAACACTAGGAAAACATATAAAAATACTCGCTTTTTAAAAAGCTAGATTAGCTGTATTAATAGAGAGTAAAATGTTGTCCAAAATAACACCAGGGACAAAGTTAATGATATTAATGATGAAGTTCCCTTATCAGATAGACACGATCTACGACATATGTGTGTACTTGATACAACTTCAAATACACAAATAGAAAATAGATGAAAGCTGAAAGGAGAAACGAATAAGTTCATAGTTGCAGTTAGAGCTGGTATTCTTCAATAGCACTGAAAAGTACCATGTATTGTGCTCTTTAGGAACACACAGCCTCGAAGTGGGGCACTGAGACCTTGTGTGTGGCCCGTGTGCGTGTGTGTGTGTGTGTGTGTGTGCACGCACACTCGTCCTGCATTTATAGGCTTTGCTTTGGACACACACCTGGGTAACTGTGGGTGGAGTAAGACTCCACTATTCAGCACTTTATAAAGTTTAGTACTAACATACAACCTCAGCTCAAACAGCAGCAGAGCAACTCAGCACCCTCCCAGGTTAAGTGCCAGGGTTGTCTTTTAGCCACAAAGACAAATTGGGTTATATCTGAACACATCAAGACAGGTGAATGAGAGAGAGAGAGGAAGAGAGGTACACAGGCAAGAAATCTTTCATGATATCACAACTGAAATGTTACTAACCGTGGTAATAACCGTGATTTTATTTGTCAAGTACCTCCCTGTGTTCCAGTTACTGTGCTGCTGGCTCTGCTCGACTGTCTTCCTAGCACACTCTGAGGCACAATGACCCTCATTGCAGGAGTGAAGAAGTTTAGGCATGAGGCTATCTCTTTTTGTTGTTGTTGACTATGAAAGCCTGTTGGTGGACAGCAGAGTTTGAGATGCAAACCCAAGTTGTCATGAACGAGCAAACCTCATCTGAGAGAGTGTCCTACCGCAATGACTTTGAAGCCAATTGTACATTGAACTCTCACTTGGCTTAGTAAGCACTTAGTGACAAGGAAGGCACGTGTGATCTCAATGGATAAACTGGTGGCAAGGCATACAGCACCTCATTTACATAGCCAGCTCCCCGGGCCACCATAAGAAGCAAGGAAAGTGGGAGGAGGCTGAGGAGGATCATTTCAGAGGGAAATCAGAGAAAAATCTACTTTTCCACCTTTCCTGAAACAGCACTTAGTCTTAGGGATGGAGAAAAAGAGTGGCTTTTAAATTGGCTGCACCATCTGCTTGGAATAATTTTGCATAATGTGAATACGCTTTCTAATTTATCATCACGGATTAGTATCTGATTTTTTTAAAGGTGATGCAAGAGTTGAATTCAGCCCTTGTCAATCAACATTACACAGCTCCTTCTCTCCATTGGAGAGCCGAGGTATGAACACTGCTTTTCATCCCCGTCACTTGTTTATGGAAGGATTGGACCTAAGAGGTCCTTAGAGTTACTCTTCGGGGACTGGAGAGCAAGGGGGCTCGGAGCACTGTACGTGTCCCCGGAGGGAGGTCGCAGTGCCCTGCATGCTCTTGGCAGATAGACCCACGAGCACCGCGGACACAAGAGCCACCTCGGAGGGAGCCCAGATGTGATCCCAGGGGACGCCCTAGAATCTCCTACATGAAGCCCCATGCTGCACCTGGGTCTGCACACAGCCTTGCGTGGGGTCTTCCCTGGGTCAGTCCCTGGCTGGTGGAGAGCTGCCTGCAGTTGCAGGAGCAAGCGCCCTGGCAGTCTTTGATAGGTGATGTTAGGCAGAGAGAGACTGGGGGAAGGGGGGGGCTGTTCTGGAGCATCCCACGTCCAATGTCCTGACTCCCAGGCTTGCCGCTGGCGTGCATCTGGCTCTCCATCCGTCGTGGTGGTGTGGTGACGGCGGGCGGGGGGGTGGGGGTGGGGGAGAGGGCGGGAGAGGGGTGGGCATGCCTTCTGCCTACACCACTCACTCAGAGTATCAACCCAGAACAACACACGCTGGAGCTATAACCTCCGCTCCATTTCTACACACGGTCCCGCTGTTAACTGTTGCAGACGTCATGGCTGACAAGAGTATGTATTTGGGGTATGGTGAATAACCTAACATAGTCCACAGTATCAAAACCCCAAACCCAGTGAAATCCTGAGTGCTTATGACATTTACCACTTACGCACCTGACAATTGTGACACTTAATTTTCTTTCAGTCTTCTATTATTTCAATAGAGAACGCATCACTCAAAAAAAAACTTTTTTTAAGCATGTGGCTTCCAGAAGGATCCTCCGCTACGCACAAATCCGTCACTGAACATAGCTTATACCTTGACAAAGCAAACCAAAAGTTGATGTATTGTTGCCCTAACCAGCCCTGGAAGAAAAAAAAAGAGCAAAAAAAAATCTTACTTTTCTTCTCCAGCCTCTTCTCTCATGATTCCAATTGGCACAGGCTTGGAGAGGGTGCTCACAGGACACTTTTTAATTTATCGATGTTTTCTGCCCGACAGTACCTTCCCAGCTCCGACTCACGGGTAATGGATGGAGCAGATGTTTGCCACGGCAGCCCCTCTTCATAACTTCCCTCTTCAAAAACAGTTTTACAAGTGCTTACTCGCATGGGTTCCCATTCAGCACAGGAAGCTGAGGTCATGGTGAAACACGAGACTCTGAACTCATGCGCTCTGCAGCTGGGCCGCCATCTCCCAAGCACGTTGGCAATTTATGAAACAGCCATAATTTTCAGCTTATGGACAAAGAAATAAAAGTGTTGACACCATTATTGTAACATCTGTGAGGGGGGAAAAAATACGAGCCAGTTTCTAAGTGCACAAATGGTACCGATGTTATAAAGATTCTTTTTATGCTTAATCGTATTCATTATCATCAGTAATTATTTCTAACACGAGCAGTTTCTTCCAATTTAATGTCAACGTGAAAGGTTAAGACCTTATGCTGGAGGCATTTCTACCCCGTGATTTGTTGGGTCTGCACAGGGGCGCTAATTGCAAAGCGCGAGTTGTTTCTCAGAGTCCGCCTGCCTTGGTGGCGGCCGGGCGGGCGAACCATGGGCCTCAGCGATGGCTGCCCCCGAGCCCCTTGGGAAAGGTGTCCAGGGCCTCTCCCCGCAAGCATCCTTGTGAAGTTTCCCATCTCCCCACACATCGTCTGCGGCAGCGCTGGTGGAGGGGAGGAGGCCCCGGTGCGCCCGGGCGCTCCAGGTCTGCTTGAGACGCTGGCTTGGCTAGCCGAGGCGGGACTCCATCGCCATCCTCCCTCCCTGCGACTTCAGAGAGAGAGAGATCTGGAACCCGAGTCTTCCGGTTCACAGGGGCAGAGGGCAGCCTCGGAGGCCCAAAGCTCCAGCTACGCACCGTGCTGTTTCCCTGGCTGCCCTGCAGTCGGGAGGAAGGGCTGTGATCGTGCTGAGTCTATGGCACCAAGTAGGTGTGTGTCCTGTGTGTGTGTGTGTGTGTGTGTGTGTGTCTGTGCACATGTGTGACATTGTGTCAGAGTCCAGGAAAGGGCACAGAGCGTCGCTTTCCAAACAACCTCCAGGCTAGCCCAAGCATTTGCGTTTAAGTCCCAGGTGGAGATAGCAGTCTGTCGGGGCATGGCGGGTGGACGGGCCCTGCCCCTGCAGAAGACGGCTGTGGCCACTGCTCCCTGCGTCTCCCCGCCGCTTGTCGGGACACTAGAAACCAGATCTTCTCCTTTCCTCTTTACTTCCCTCCAGCCCCTTGCCTTCTCTAGCGTGCATCCAGCTGGTGTGATTCAAGAAGGCCTGCGATCCCGGGTGCTGGCGTTCCAGGCCTGGGGGGCCTTGCTTGTCTAGTTGACTCTTTCACCCCAGCATTCATTACTTGCAGGCTCTTGATATGCCCTAGATTCCCTAGAAAAGACCCGGGGCAAGTGTGAGCCCCAGTGACTCGTGGAAAGGCAGAACCACCGAGCAGCAAGAGCAAGGCAGGGAAACCTTGAACAGCAGAGGTAGGGCACAAGATCAAGCTCATGTGTCGCCCCTCTGGGGCTGGCTGCCTGGCACCGGTCTCTAAGCCACGTGGCCATCGGTGGACAGGTGCCCCCTCTCAGACAGGGACAGGCAAAGAGGCAAACAGGGCACCCGCGGGAACAATGAACGATGGGGAGGGACTTCGCTCCCTGTCCCCCATCCCCTCCCGTGGGTCCCAGCGAGGCTATGGAGCCAATGCACACTGTGCAATGGTATTACCATGTTCACTTCATAGGTAGGGGAACTGAGGTCAAGTTCCTGGCCCCGGGGATCGCTCTTCTGCTGTCCCCAGGCTCTGGAGGCTGTGTGAGAAATCTCTGGTCCCATGTGTGTCAGTGTCGTTTTCCCCTAGATGTCAAGCGAGGGCTGTTACCACCCAATGGGCTCCAGGTCGACGGATGAAGAACAACTTGTTTTCAGGGGCGTGCTTTCCAGGAGAGAATGAAGGAAGCATCTCTTCAGCAGCATTTCAAAGCCCCTCTGTGGAGAGGAAGCATGAGCAAATGTAGTCATAGCATTCACTGTTACTATGCAAAAATGAGCTATGTAACCTCAGGTAAGGACAGGACAGGGAAGTGGAGGAAACCAAAGGAGGGGTGACACTGACCAAGAAGCAGTGCATTCAGAACCTGACTTAAGGAACTGTAATCCCTCTGTACAACCCCTTAATGACAGCAACAATAAGCAGCAACGACAATAATAAAAAGGAGAGACAAACACTGGAATTTGAGCATATGAGTCAGCTAAGAAGTGCTTTTATTCGACTACGAAGAAAAAAAATAACCCTCCATCAATTTGGAAGCTGCAAACCTTGTTCTTGCAGTGGACGGAGGGGCTCTTGTGTCCTGAGATGAAGGCCACCGGCCCTGCCCGCCTGGCCACTCAGACACCTAAGGACCAGGGTGAAGGACTCGGCAGCCTGCGGTTGAATCCCGAGCGCTGGGGTGGGGGTGGGGGGGTGCGGCGGGGGGCTCTGAGGCTCCAGGAACAGCTCATTGACAGAGACACCATCGTCTGTGAGGTCATTTCTGCCAGCTGGCCAAAAGACAATTCCAGAGAACCAGGCCTTGTTCTCTCAGGCACAAGGGGCGCCTTTTGCAGGCACAGGAAGCGACCGTCCGCTTGAGGCCTGCTGCCCCCCCTGACGGACAACTTTCACGACAGGGTAGGAATTCACTTCCAGAGAGGAGTCTGGATCCGTGCCAGTGAGGAAAGCCTGCCACACTGCACCGGGCTTGTCTTTCTTCTGCCCACCGAATCCAGGTCAGATAATTAGCGTCTGCCTGCGTGCTTTGCACTTTCTGAATTTCCGCAGCACTAGGAGTAGGAGGCGAAAGTTCTGAAACCTTCCATGAGGTTGCTGTTGCCATGGAAACCGCTCCCTTAGAATTCTTCGCCTCACTCCCAGTCCTCCAGTCGCAAGGATGCTCCAAGCCAAACATCGAAGGGTCCCATAAACCGGGCAGAAGGTAGGACGTGGCCAGGGAAGTTGGTTCACCCCCACAAGGTGACAGCAGGGGTAAAAATGAAGCAAGGGAAGGGGGGATATTGCCCTGGGCCCATTCCCTGGAAGGTGGCAGAACTCAACTCACACATGTATCCTTGACACTTGTCAATCAGGTAACTCCAGGCTCAGCTTACAGAGCTGGAAAACCTCCACAGGATCCTGCCTACCGCTCTCCTGGTACATGAACTTGGGGGCACCTGTCTACTGGGGTAGCTTGTAGAAATGGGAGCTTTAGGGCTGGCTGATACCAGATGTCCCTTCTGCCTCCAGGATGCTAGGATGCTGCTAGGAAACACAAGGGTGATGTTCTGGCTAAGAGTGGCCAGTTGGAGGCCTTCTCTTATAGTAGATGAAATTCCCTGCGATCTGGCATGTCGTTTCCGTGTCTGTAGCTTGTATGAATGACCAACACCAATGGGACAGAGTTATCGTCTCAGCTGGTTTCATAAGACATCAGTCACTGAATTTCTCACAATGCTTGAAGAATGTGAGCAATGAACAGCAAATGATACCATTTCAGTCTTTTCAACTAGCTTGAGAGCAGGCTGGTGGCTATGTCTACTTTCCTCGCCCTGATGAGGAGACAGAGCGGTCACAGAAGTTCAATGTCAGTGAGCCAGGAAGACAGACATGGGTGCGGGTACTCCATCCCGAGTCTGCGTCTGCCCAGCCAGTCTCTGACTGACCCTGCACTCCAGTTGAGAGGAAGAAGAATAACTACCCACTCCATTCCATGGCCAAGAGAAGCCTACAGACTGAACCCGAGTCCTTCCTCTCGTTAGAAGGGAGGCCCCTGGAAAACAAGGATCACATTGTTCTAAGGAGGCATGAACACCTGCTAAACTTTCAGCGTGTACTCTGGATTGGTGGAATTTAAAGAGAAAGTCTTGGAATTCCCCCCGCAGGCTGGAGAGGGCACGCAAGGTCACTGGGTGGCAGAAGAGAGCATGAAAGCAAGGAGGGGGGCGCGGGGGGGGGGGCAACCATGCAGCTCTACCTGCAAATCCTGCTGGGAAGTGGGGGTAAACTTAGAGGGAAAACCTCAGCGAGTCTGAATTCCCCTCCAAAGCAAGGTGGGTGGCCCTGGTCTCCCTCCAGCTGGTGCGCCCCCAAACTTCAGAGGCTGCTGTTTGTGCACAAGAAGAGCTATTTCTCCTTGAATAGACTTTAAAAGTTTTAATGAAATGCAAAGTAGGGGAAGGCTGGGAGGCGCCGGAAGGACGGAAGCAGAGAAGGCAGTGGAGTGGAAGGGAAAGTAAGAGGCTGCTGAATTTTCATATACCAGAACCATACTAATCTGAGCTAATCTCCCTTGAATTTAAAGTTAACTCATATTGTGGCCATGCCAGACTATACAATGAATGTCTCAGTCTATTTAGGTTTTGTTTCTGATTTGCAGCCTCTAACTAGTTCATTCATATTTGGAAACAATGCATTTGCATTTTAAAATTGATTTATAAATATAGTGGGCTACAAACCAATTTAGAATTCAGACCCTCCATACCATACTGGATTAAAATACAGACGTCTGCCAGGAGCAATTGATGGAGATGAGTTTAAAGCTTGGTTTTGTGGAGTTTTTTTTCTTTTTTTTGTTTGTTTCTGTTTTAAAATACAGTGCAAAATGATTTTAAGCAAAAAAAAATATTCAGGCATATCATTTGGGGCTAAGACAATTGAATGTTTAATGATGTCTGTCCTTGAGCCTGCGGTTCTGACCTGGTTTGTCTTTCCCATCTTCGTCTCCTGGAACAGGGCATGGGGGGGGGGGGGGTGGCAGTGGCAGAGGCAGAGGCAGAGCCCCATGTGAGCCTTCGGTGGCACCGTTGGTCCTCAGGAGCAAGGCGGCATCTAGAGAGCTGCACCCTGGCGGAAGTTCCCTCCACCCCCGGGAGCACTGTGGACCAGTCCAAGGTCATCTGCAAAGACATGGGAGCCGCTGCCTAGGGAACCTTTCCCATCCCCTGGTGGGTGAGTCCTGAACATTCCGGAGGGTCAGACCTGATCTGGAACCTGGATGTGGCTTTCTCCTGAAGCCATCGGGCTGCAGCTGACCTTCGCGAACGTTCCTGGAGGCTCCGGCGGCAAGTCAACGCTCTGCCCTGGAAAGGGGACGGGGACACCCTTCAATTCACTCAGGGGGGCTGGGATGTGGCCAGAGCAGCAGGGCTGCCGTGGGCCCCCTCTCCCTTCCCGTGGAGGGGTTCCTTCGGGGCTACCCGGGAAGCTGGGCTCTGACTGGGCAGGGGCCCTCGTTGTCCTTGTCCTTGTCACAGGTCAGGCAGGAAGCTCCGAGCTGCACCCAGAGTGGCTGCGCTTTATAGGTTTGGAAAGCTGGGGAACAACCCGGCCTTGGTGATGGGTGGGGAAGTCGTGGTCAGGCCTGGGCGTCGTGAGTGCAAGGCTCACCGAGTGGGGGAGTTCCCGAGTGGACCCCCGAGGGCCCGCGTGTCCAGCTCCGCGAGTGGTCCCCCGACCGTGGCGGTCTCCGGTGAGGACCCCCGGGGAAGCTGCCACGGACTTCCTGCACACCAGGCCCACCTCTCCCCACACCATCTTGAAAAGGCATTTGCTACGTGCACAGCGCTTGAGGTGTAATGTGTCTTCGGTTCTCACTGTAAAGTCTGCGCAGATGGGGGTCTGGCCTGCCCCTCAACTCTGGCCCCGTTTCCTTGAGGAATTGCTGAATGCAAACACAGCACTCGGTATTTTCACAGCTGCCTGCGTTTTTCTCACTCGGTTCTCCTGACTCCAGGGCGGAAGGCAGGGAGGCCGGGGTTATTATTCCCATTTCCCAGATAAGGAGGTAGAGGTTGAAGTACCACAGGTGCGGTCCACCTGCGGGGCTCCCCGCGCGAGCACGGGCCTCCCGCCTCCCCCACCCACGGGGAGCGCCCCCTCGGGGAGTCGCTCGCCGCCCCTGCCGCGCCGGGCCTCTCCCCCGCGCTGTCCAGCCCCCACGGGGGACGCTTGACGGAGCCCGGCATTCTGGATGCCCGCTTGCCCCCCTCCCACCAGGGCCCCCCCGCTTTCCTCCCTGAAGGCCCCCCCGTGCGAGGCCCAGCGCGACCTCGTGGAGAGGAGGTGTGGCGGAGTGAAAGAGCCGTGGCGGTCAGCATCTCTGGGGCCCTGGGGCCCTCAGGTGCTCCGTGTGCCATGGCTGGGCCTGGCCCGCCTGCGTTGTGGACTTCAGCAGGGGGAGATGCAAGCAGGACGGACGCCAGGGCCCCGGGGCATCGGAGCATTCGTCCTCTCAGATCACTGGCCAGGCCATGGGAGCCGTGAGGGGCCACCAAGCTGCGGCAGTTACAGATCCTCTTCTGTGCCTGGGACTCTGTGCCTGCGGTGAAGGTGGGAGGGGGAGAGGCCCGGAGGCCCGGGACAATCCCTGGCAGGAAGAAGAAAGCGTGGCACTGGCACGACAGAATCTGCAGGTGCGTGCACACCCAGGCGGGGACCTGGCTCTGAAAAGCGGAAGGAGACCACGTGAACCTAGCCTGAAAGAAACGGGGGCCCAGGAAGATCGAGATGGAGAGATTCTGGTGTGAGGGGGCTCCGCATGCTCTGCGCGGCCTGGAGGAAGGCTGCAGGTGCTGCTTCAGAGAGCGCCGCCCCCCCGTCGGTGTCCTCGGGAACTGTGGCTGATGGGGGCTGGCCCTGTCCTGCGAGACGCTGTTATCCTCCTTGCCACCCGGTGACAGTGCCCTCTACCCGGCGTGCCTGCTGAAGGGGGCCCAGCCCGGTGCCTCTGCTCCCCGACAGCTGCAGTGCCCTGCGGGAGCATGTCCGCCCAGCACGCGGGCGCGCGGGCAGCTCGGAAGCCCAGGGAAGCCCGCCTGCCCCCACAGCCTGCTCCACTGAACCTGTGGCCAGCACAGTCCCTTCATCCACGGGCTGAAAAGGCTCTGTGAGGAGGAGAAGGAAGCAGGCCGGTTCCCTTAGCGAGCTCACCTCCAGGTGCACCTGTGGGGGGGTGGGGGGGGAAGGCTGGTGGGATGAGTGGGGGGGGCGAGGGTAAAGCAAACAATGGTGACACCCAGACAGCTGCCTGTTCTCTAGGTGTCTCCACCACACGCTCCCCTAGGCTCTCCTGGCTGGGTAAGTGTGCAGGCGGCTTCTGATCTGACTCCCAGCTCATCCCTGTGGCTCTGTAGACTACCACCACCCCTCTCCCATGCATCCCACGAGGCAGGTTGCAACAGCACCTTCCTCCACACGGAGACTGGGGCAGGTCCTCCTCAGCATACGCCTGCGAAGTGCTGGGGAAGGAAAGGCGCTGGGCTTTGGCTACAGATGCCGTGCGGTTTCTTCTGTGCACACAGCGAGAGGAAGGCTGACCAGCACTGAGCAAGGAAGCCACCCTGGGAAACTGATGGTGCTGGGAAACGAAACACAAGGCACCCATTCGGCATCCAGTTCACGGCGACTGTGATGACAGAAGCTAGTCTGCATAAAATAAAACTCATTACAGCTTATAACTCAGCCTAACCGTGCCTGCAGAATCACATTTCTTGAAGACTCCCAACTTGTGAAGATGATCTAGAAAATGCCTGGGTATAAAAAGTACAATAAGCACAACAGAAAGTGTAAGTTAGTATCAAGGCTAATTTTTTTTAGGAAGTATGTGGACGAAATACTGACGAATAAATCAAAGCTTAATTGCCAAATCGGCACGGGACAGAACTGATCTGGAAATAGGTAAAAACAATTCCTTGGCCAAATTGTTACAAAGCAGCTGAACATTCCAAGTGTTTCTCTCTCTGTTTTACATTGATTTGCAGAATCTCAGTGCTGATAGGATTCTGGTTAAAATAGTTGCCCAAATGGTTATGAAAATGGCTCCAGAATGCAAACCACATGCAGTCAATGGCAGGATGGGAACATCGCAAGCCAGACCATGGCTCTGGACAAGATGGCGTGGGCCCGAATGGCCAGCTTCTCACCACAGGACACGGCAACCCCTGCCTGCGTGGTGCCAGATGGCGGCCGGCTCGGGAGCTGGCTCTTCAGAACCCACCCTGGGGATGACAAGCTCTTCCTTATTCTTCTTCCACATTTTGAGAGAAAACACGGACTGACACAGGCTGAAACGGGCACAAGAAGCCCTGGTTCTCTCCAGCCAAGGAGCGATGGAAGGAGCCGTGCTAGACCCCGCAGCAAATGCACGACCACGAAGGACCCTTCTTCCCCTTCATTCTCATGGGTGTATGAACCTGGACATGGGACCCAGGACCTTGTGCATGCTACGCAAGTACTCCATCACGTTAACCACCCTGTGGGCCCTTTCATTTGTACTTGATTTTCCTGATAGAGTCTCACTGACTTTACGCTTGCTGGCCTGGAACTCACAATACTCTTGTCTCCAAGTTCCGAGTACCGGGGTTACAGGCATATGCCACGATGCCTGACCATAAGTGAAAATTTTGATAAATGTTATTCAATAAAATACCCCAAATATTTGGAATATTTTCAAACTGTGTAGTTGACGAAAGACTGATATAAAACGTTCTCAAAATTCAACCATAAGAATTCATACTAAGTGACGTGATCCAGACTCAAAGTAACACAGACTCTATGGTTTCCCTCCTTGGTAATAATTAGTGTAGGTCTAGGATAGACCTAGCAGATGATCACAATAGCTCAGTAGCTATGTACCTATGATCACATAAGATGATGCTAAGTGAAATGAACTCCAAGTTATAGAAATAAATGGTTTATCATTTTTTGTCATTTTTCAACATACTACGTGAAATTATTCCTTTTTCTTTTGTTTTTCTTCCCTATGGTTTAACCCCTGTTGTCACTGTAACTGATTTTGTACCCTGGATATTTTATATACGTTTATCTAAATTAGGGAAGGGAAAAGGAACATCAAACTGGTAAGACAGAAGGTAAAAGGTGGACCAATGCAACACCGATACTTATAAGACAATAAACCAACAGTACACCTTGGGGGGTGGGGGGGAAGGGGGGAGGAAAATGAGGGAGGAGGTAACAAGTTTGATAAGCAATGTGCTCACTACCTTGTGTATGTAACTGTAACCCCTCTGTACATCACCTTGACGATATTTTTTAAAAGAATATAAACAATTCAATGAGAAAAATGGTAAAAGCCAGACCGCTAGCCAGGGAGGTTATGGGTGGGGTTATGGTTATAGGTGAAAATATCAGAATGTGTGCCACCGCAGAGGACGTGGCTGCGTACACCAGTGATCTAGCCTTCGGGAGGCTGAGGCAGGAGGATCACTAGTTCAAGGACACTCTGTTCCTCACAGCTAGACCCCTTTCCAAGGCTGGGGAGATAATTAAGGGGTACAGAACTTGCTTAATAGACACGACTCGGATTCCCAGCAATAAAAAAAAAAGAAAGGTACACAATCATTTCCCATTAGAGAAAAGCAAATTCGAATCACAATGGGACATCATTATATGTCCATTAAAATGGATAAAGCTTAAAAACTATGATAATACCAAAGGAGGCAAAGGAACAGGTCCTGTACAAGGCTGCTAATGGTACGAAAGTTTTGAAAATAGTCTGACAGATTCTTACTCATTGTCCTTGGTTGCTGGGCCTCTGTCCCAGATAAATGGAAATATAAGGCACAAGCATTTGAATGTGAATATTCATAGTAGTTTTGTCTATAACCACTCTAAGCTGGAAACAAAAAAGAGCAAATATTCTTCGGTGGGTGACTGGCCAACTACACTACTGCGTGTCTACACCGATGGGGCAGTATTTGGCAGTCATACAGAACAAGCTATCCATATGCACACTTGGATGGATCTAAACCTGTAGAGTGAAAAGAAAGCTGATCTCGGGCTCCTCCCTCTGTGATGCCGTGCGCCTCTTCCTGAGCTCAGGAGGTGGTAGAGATGCAGAGTGAGTCGTGGTCCAAGGGCTTGTGAGGGAGAAGGAAATGGGTCAGACCACACGGCTGTCACGTGAAGGAGACCTTTGTGGTCCAATCTTTATATTGTGCTAAAATTGCATCGCACTGGATCCAAGAGCATGTGAGACTGACAAGATCTGAGTTGCTAAAGTCTTCTGTGCTCTAATCATGTACGCCTTTAGCACTGACCAGCAAAACGCCAATGCCTGTCTGTCTCTGCGACAACTTCCCGCCAGGTAGACCACACCCCCACGCCCAGGAAGTTTAGGAGCCGTCACTTACACTGGCCCCAAAGTTCTCGGGCCTCACTCATTTGGGTCATTTCCAAACCCAACTTTGATAATTAATAAGGATTGTTTTCACATTGAAAATATTTGCCATTTCCCCAAACTCCCCAATTCCTGCTAATCCCTATGGTCTTCATGTATGCTGTCTTATTCTCATTTAAAGATTATTAATTCCTCTTCTCAGGCATAATGTCAAGTTCTCTCCTTAGAAATTCAGTGCAAAATTTATTCCTCTAGTGCCTGCATTTTAATGAGAATTATACACACATAAATTATATATTATTGGTATGTTAATTATTTATTAATGATAACTTTATAAATACATACTTGTGGGTCTGTATGTTTACTGCGCGCTGCCTCTCCATCGTGTGTCAGCGCACACCCCACTGAGCAGAACCACGGCACTCCTTGGGGAGCTGTAGCTCTGGTAGGAGCGTGGGGTGGCTGTGATTCAGTTGTGGAAACACAGGCAGGGGCCGGAGGCCTGTCCGGCCTCCTCTGCACTGGCACCTGAAAGCATGTGTGTGCACACAGCGGCGTGTGTGCCCCTTCAGTACAGAGGTGTAACACTCATATTTTCCTCTTTATCACCTGTGGCAACGTCGCCAATACACACTGATAAATTCCAAGCACATATAGCTACTTACGTGTACATACATATATACATGCTCCGCGTGGCATATCAGGATGTATGTAGATCACATATTTCCCATGACACATATGACACTGATATGCATGCACGTGTGTGCACATACTTGTATGCATGTGCACGCCTTTGTGCCTCCTGGCTACGTGTCAAGGTAGGCATTTTGTAATATGTCAGATGACTCTGATGCATATTTGTGAGGCATCTAGTCATACGTGACACACATCCGCACACATGAGCAAACCGCTGGCCGTGTCATGGTGTGTCATACCCACAAGGACAGTCGTCCCTTGCTACGTCGCAGCTCACTTACTGTGGCTTCACTATATCACTATATATGGTATCTATACTATATATCTATCCACTATATATAAGCGTGATCTAGCAAGGGACGACTGTCCAACTCCGCTCCTGCGTGGGTTCTCACCCAGTGCAGGGGTCTCTGGGGTGTCCCTCCCATGACGGGTGACAGATCACTATGTATTTATCAAGTACACATTATATATAAGACGTGTGCACATGGGTATAAAGTAGGTAGCTACAGAATATGTACATACATAGCATATATATATATATACACACAACACAACACACACACATATGTCACGTGCCCTATTTGTGCACAGAAGGAGCCTGCCGTTCCACGCTGGCCTTTGAGGTGACGACCTGCCCCTTTCCCAGGGTGCATCTCTGCTGTTCTCAGGAACCATCTTCTACTCGGTCACGGCGGAGGGTGGGTGTGGTTTCCCAGGACACTGCGCTGGCAGCCCGCCCGTGCAGGTACCTGTGGTCAGGCTGTGCCCTGCAGGGAGCCGCCTCCCCACTGGGCATGCTCCCACCTCACCTGGCTCCTCCCAGAGCCTCACCCAGACAAAGTCCCATTAGGGCACCGGTGTCCTCCGTCTGCCCGGAATCTGAGGGGGGGGCAGGGTCCCTGCTCACAGCTTTGTGAGTTTTTCTGTGGCACTCTGTACACACTCACTTGGGTACCTTCTATCTATCAAGCTGGGACTTCAGGGAGAAGAGATCTGGGTTCGTATCTTCTTTATATCCTTTGCCCCAACCCACTGGCTTTTTGAGCTATCGGTGATGAAACAGACTAGGAGATAGAGGAAGCCGACCTTGTCTAAAAGGTCTTCACAGGAGAACACTGAGTTTTCCGAGGCCTCGGGCTCCCTTTCCACGTGGTCATCTAGAGCATCCTACACTAGCTCCTGCCCACTGGGTCCTAGACACAGATGAGGTACCCCGGCCCCACCGGGCTTTGAATACTGGTAACCATGCATCCCTGTGAGAGACTGGTGGGAAGTTCGTCTCCGGGGCCTTTTTCCCACTTTAAGAAGAGGAGCAGGCACCGTGCACGCACGTGGGCTGGCAGCTCTTGCTCTCCGTGGCATTTGAGGAGGTGCTGGCCACCCCAAACAGGGCGTGTTGCAGGGCCGTGGCTGCACCGCATGCTTGGGGGTGTGGCAAGTGGACAGGCAGGCTAGGATTATCAGGGTCAGAGCTCTCAAGACAAGACGGTGAAATCTCGTGAACCTGCCAAGTCTAAAATGGAGAGATTCTCGTGTCCGTATCCACTGTAAGCTGAAGGACAAGGTGCGACGATTTCCAGTAGGGTCACTCATGTCACCGTCAGTACCCTGTGTGGCCCTGGGCCCACGGCGGGGGGGGGGTGGGGAGACCAGCTGGGAATCTCAGGTCCTCAGGGGTTGAGCTGGGTGGTAGCCGCCAAGGACCTCTCCTGGGTCAGGGCCACACCGAGAAGCACTGCAGACTCGCCAGGGATGGAGGTCCTCCTCCACGGCCAGTTCACCTCCTAGCTACTCTGTCCCCGAGAAACGCCAGCAGCGTGGGAGCCATGCTTAGCGTTCCGGTGGTTAGGAACTTGAGGCAAGCCTACGTGTCACAGTCCACAGCCATCCGGTGGGCTGGGTGGTGGGGGGGGGGCAGGGCTGGGCTCTGGGAGGAGAGAAAGGCCCAGGGCGTGGAAGGAGTTCCTGGAGTGGATGCCGTCTACTGGGTGCACATTCACAGGCCGGACGATGTCCTGCTCTGGACCTGAGCCTGGGGAAGGAAGATGGCCTGGGACAGTGGTGGGCAGGCAGTGGTCACAGCCCAGTGAGAGCCAGGTGGCTTGTAGCACATTATTTACCCCAGCAAAGCTGTTTCCCCATCGGTGGGAGCTGGACGTACCGGGGACCCTCGCGGTCAACCCTCCGGCGTCCGCTGGTTGGGGCGCGTTTCCCTAGCTTGCGGCCTACCCCCCTCCCACCCCACGGGCACATTTGCCCATGGATGTGGCCGGCCCAGCTGGCTCCGCCCTGCACCAGGCTGGAAGGACTTTCAAAGCCAGGAGCTCTGGACTCGGCTCAATCCATAAATTTACACGACTCTGTAAGTTAACACTTGACTGTGGATATAAAGTGGGCATTTTAAACGCCTCTGCAGGGTTTCCAGCTTGAGATTTATCCCTCTCTCGTGCTCTGTGGTTCTGGGGGGTTGGGCCAACCCGGGCCACATGGACTTCACTTAACAGCCTGGGTCTTGCTGTCCATGGGAGGGTTGGCCCTAGGTCCTCATGCAAAGTTTAATATGTTAATAAACATGTTTGCAGTGATCCTTGTTCCCTGATATCTGGCATATTAACATGTAAGTGCTGCTGGGGGAAAAGGACTTCGGATTAGATCATCAGAAATCTTATTTGGGGGGAAATCCTTTCTTGCTTGGGATTGCAAGTTGGCTTTCTTACTTTAATAAAAAAGCCAAAGTGATGAAATAGCTCCACCCTCCCAGGCAAGAAGAGGGGGCATTTCAGAGCATAGGGTTCCCCCGTACCCCAAGATTAAAGTATGTGCTGCTTTAGGAGGATTTTGCTTGACTCTTTAATTCAGGAAATAAACTAAGACAGCAGATTCAGATTGAAGGGATAAAAGAGTCAAACAACTGAAAGACCAAAAAGAACTTACGTATCCGACATTTTAAAAAACAGAGCTATCTTCTACAAAGTGGAAGAATTCTGTGTGTGTGTTTGTGTATGTGTGTGTCTGTCTGTGTGTCTGTCTGTCTCTGTCTCTGTTTCTGTCTCTCTGCCTCACCCTGTTGTGCCAATACTGGAGCTTACACTCACAGCCTTGTACTTTTGCTTGGCTCCTTTTCTGAAGGCTGGCACTCTACTACTTGCTCTGCCATACCTCCACTTCCAAACTTCTTTAGAGGTAAAAGTCTCATAAATGTTTCTGTTCAGACTGGCTTCGAACCCCGCTCCTCGGATCTCAGACTCCTGAGCAGCTAGGTTTATAAAGGAGAGCCGCCAGGGCTCTGCTTCTTTTTTCCTTCCCTACAGAGGAGAACGTGAGTGATCTTCCTTGCCTGAGAGCCCGGGTGTGACAAAGTGGCACAGACCCGCCTTGCCCTGGGGGTGCTTTCGTGCCCCTGTCCTCCCACGCACGCGCCATAGGAAAGCCGTCCAGGTCCTAGGGACCAGCGGTTGTGAATCCCTTAGTGCTCACTGTGACACACGCGCGCGCACTCTATTCCAATCTGGACCCCTCCACAGAGGCCGAGCCAGGCCAGGCTTTCAGTGGCCTGAGCCGCCCGAGGCCCCTCTTCAGAGCCCAAGGCTTAGACTCCGCCGGCCGACTTGGGTAGGGCTCCAAAGGAGGCATTTTCTTCATGGTATGGCGCTGTGTGGAGAACCATCTGTTCTCAATTTGATCCTAAAAATTTGTGAAAGTCGTCAATAACTGACAAAGGGGAAAAGCTCAGAGCTGGCCATGTCAGAGGAAAACAGTCTCGAGTTTCCTGAAACAAGGCGGGCTTTCCTTCTAGATCGGTTTTGCATTTGAGGGTCTTTAAGGGATTGTTCTGGTTTGGAGAGCAAGAGGGAAGGTTTCCTCGCCCCGCGTCCTCCCGTCAGTATTCCGGCCAACCCTGCCTTAGGTAGCTGAGGTCTGTTCACAGAGCTCTGTGGGGAGGAGGGGAGGGAGGTGGAGGAGAGGGGAGGAGAGGGGGGCACTGCCACACTCACGTTGCAGTCACTGGTCTGGAGTGGGGTGTAGGCCTGGCTCGGCGCCCAGCAGGGCTCAGAATGACAGGCCCCCCCTCACCCCATGCGCAATCCTCCCTCTCAGAGAGGCCGAGCTCTGTCACTCAGCGCTACACTGCTCTGGGAGGCCTGGAACCCACAGCCGTGGATCGGCACCTCCATTCCGAATGGTGCTTTATCACAGAATGAGGGGCAGACGCACAGCCCTTTCTAGAAACCATCCATCTGCTGAGCCCATAAAGTCCTCAAGGCCTAAGACCCCGCGTGGCAGCCGTGTCTTTGGCCTGCAAAGAGCTAAGAATGGTGTAGGCAATGCTTGCTTTTGAGCCGTGGCCTCTTCTGTGGGGGCTGGCCCACCCTGACCCCTTTTCCACCTAGAGGGTCAGCAGATCCCTCCTTCTGTCTGTTTCAGGCCCAGCCGGTAGTGTTCTGCCTCCATGGACGCCAGGGCCTCGTGCCTACAGTGGGGACTCTAACCTGTCCAAGCGCAAAGCGTACCTCTCTTTTCAGGCCGCACATCCCTGAGAGCAGAACTCTGTGTCCCTCAGTGAGGAGAGACGCAGCAGGCCCGGTTGCATGGACACCTCAGAAACAGGCTCACCCCACCGGGAAATAAATCGCCCAAGTCCCATCGCAGCAAAGTGTCATGCGTAGAAACACGTTCTCACGTGGAATTAGAATATATCACAAGAAAAAACAAAGTTTTCCAAGGCCCAACTCAGTGTGCAAAGTGAATGTTGAATACAAACCAGAACCACATTGCAGCCCTCTTGACATTTCCAAAATAGTGACCAATAAAAATTGCTATTTACGTGTGCCCTACTGGTGACACTATTAAATCTTTTGGCTGCCTTGCTCGGGGAAGGTTATAGGCTGAAATCAGTGTGAAT
This sequence comes from Perognathus longimembris pacificus, assembly GCF_023159225.1. Taxonomy (NCBI): domain Eukaryota; kingdom Metazoa; phylum Chordata; class Mammalia; order Rodentia; family Heteromyidae; genus Perognathus; species Perognathus longimembris. Next base: position 3,188,623 of record NC_063162.1, on the reverse strand, counting down.
TGGAGCTGTGTTGAAACTGGAATTTTATCTGGCATCGTTTGGATTGCTAACCTTCGGGTTTTACTTTTGCTGGAGCACCCCACAGAAGGATCACTGCTGTGCGGCTTTTTTAAAAAGTGTATATGAAAATGAAAAACTCGGGCAGAGTGCCGACACATGTATTATGTTTGGAAAGAGCCATTCTCCAAAGTTGAGGGATAAAAAGGAGACCCAATTTATTAGCATTTCAAAACTTGTCGCTGTTCCAGAATGGGTAAACAAGGCAATTGTGATTAATCTAAACCGAAAAGGCACATATTGTTTATTAGATCCCTAAAGTATCCGAGCTACATTTTTTGTAGTAGTGCATATTTTTTTTCTCTCTCTACCCTTCAGAAGTGACAGAGAAAAATCTATTTCTTGGCTGAAGTAATCACAGATAAATTAATATCATTTTTCATATAAATTTGTTTGAGGAAACTTGAAACTATAGCATAACCTATTGATTTCATTATTTGAATTAAGTTTAAGAAATCCTACAGCTGTCCGCTGTCAAAATTTAAGTCTACTGTCCATCTGCAGAAGGATACTTGATATGCACTTCAGCTGGTGGCTTGACAATATTTTAATATAAAAAGTACACATACTGAAACACGCACCCCAGAGTCCTCAGGAGCCTGAACGCCACAGCAAGAGTAACAATTAGCAGTTTTGTTTTTCTGGGCTCATGTGGTCCAAGTTGAAAGTTTTTCCTGGGCTGCTTCCAAAAATTGTTCGTTCCTCATTTGTTGACCTTTTTGGAGTTGGAATCAATGAACCACATTGCCTTGTAGAAGAGGATGCTTGTCAGAATGGAAGAAAAAAAATTACATCACATCATTTTTCATCGTGGCCAGATGAGGTCTGAGTGGAGGAACAAGGAACAGGAAAGAGTGAGCATCTGAAAAATTGGCTCTGTGAGCTGGAATGTGATTCTGCTCTAAGGGGCCACTCCTGCCCACCCCCCTTCGCTTTTCCAGAACAGGCAGGTTGTAGACAGATCTGGGTCTTAGCCTCCCACCCCACGGGCCTCCATGTCAAGAAGCAGTGATAGAACACCATTCATTTAGGCAACATCTGTAACACATATAGCACAGTATTAATAGCCCAGTCTGCCAATCTGCCACTGTTCATTTTTGACATCGTAGGGGCCAGGAGCACGGAAGTTTTGCATCTCAGAAATGAAAATTAAACACAGGTGCTTCGAGTTTGTGGATTTGAAAGTGAACATTGCTGCCTGTTTTTATTTACTTATTTGTTGGGGAGGGGGCCGAACAAAAAGTAGCGATTCTTCAGTCCAGTCAAAAGGTTAATAGACCTAATCTCCTGTGGGCACAGCGTCGGTTTTGTTTGTATCACGGTGTGTCACTCCGGGCTAATTTTGCGGTGTTAAGGGTCCTGTAAGGACCCAATTGCAGTCTTGCAGCAACAGAGGAAGGCGCCAAGCATCAGAGAGTGGAAGCTCATTTCTTACCAAACAGACAAAAGGAAGCCAAGGCCCAGATGAAAGTCCATGGCAAGTCGGGGTTCCTTCCCACTTCCCACCAGCCAGCCCCCTACTAACTCAGCATTGTTCAGATTGCCAGAGATGGATTGTGCCTCTCTGATGCAAACCTCCACAGATTTTTTTTTTCTTTCTCTTTGTCTTTAAACCAGTAAGGCAATCCCGGGTTCCTTTCCTATGAGTTAACACACCACGATCATTTTCCCTGAAACCATCGTTTGTTCGAATTCCTGAACCATCTCAGCCTCCTGTATCCCTGTGGGTCAACATATCTGGCTCTAGCTTGGCAACTGCTTTGCTCGTTGTTGGCAGAATGAAAGACTGTGTCCAAGCTCATCACCACGGTGCTTTATTCGTCTCCCCTTGACTTTGCTTCTTTTACTGCATGAGTTACTTTCATGCCATTGAGATAAGACACCTGACATAAACAACCAAGGAAGAGAAGGAGACAAGACATAAACAACTGAAGGATTTCTGTTGGTGCTCAGCTTCAGAGGGTTCAGCCTAGGGTTGCTTAGTGACAAGAACCAGGAAGGAACATGCTGGTGGTAGAAGCAGGTGAAGGAGCAACTCTTCCTCATGGTAGACAGGAAGTCAGAAAGAAAGAGCACATGAGAGAGAGAGAGAGAGAGAGAGAGCGCCCAACAACAACATTCCTACCAAAACCCATACCTGGTGGCCTGCTTGTCTTACCTAGGACTCTGTCACACCCTCCACCCAGGCAGGCAGATAGATTCCATCTGATGAGCCTGAAAAGCAGGGAGGGGCATTTGTTCAGAACTAGAGATGGAAACTAGAGTCTTACGTATGTTATGCAATCACTCTACCTCTTCTGCAATGCTATTGTTCCTTTTCTTGTGATTTGGAGAGAGGTTCATGCTACTTTTGCCTGAGCGAGTCAAAAACTCAGGCTCTTCCTACCTCCACCTCTCAAGTAGCTGGAATGTCAGGCACGCACTACCACACTACCACAGAGATGTTTCTTATATTTCATAGGAGATAAAAGTCCATTGGTGCCTTATGGTTTGCTTGGATTTGCCACTTGCATTTCTTTTTGCACTGTTCTATTTTCCTAGATCTTCATTGGTTTGACTGACTGTGGGGCATTTGTTTGTTTTGTGTTTTTTTTTTAACCTTATTGAGTTGTAACATTTTTTCAGACCCCTCACTTGGTCACCTTCCATGTTGGATGTCTACTGCCTTCCCTATCTGCCTGCCCAGTGCTGATGGTGAAAGTAGAAGGACCACATCATCAGGTTTCCTTGTCCTAAGCTTCTACTGACAAAGATTCTTTGGTGGCTCCACTTGGCTAGGTAGGCACACTTTCACTGGGATTCACATGAGTGGATCTGCATTCTTCCTTGTAAAGAACCCTCGTTTAGCAAGAGCCTCCCCTCCCACTCTTCAACCACCCTGGTCATCCCCCCGGGCCCTACTCTGTCCCCCCAGAGATGCCTGGTTCTCACTGGTCTGTCCCCAACAAGTATCCTGTTAGGACAGATTGGTCCATCTCCTTCCTCCCCTTGCTATTCATTCTCCTAACCATCTGGTCCCTCTCCTCGTCCCTGGGCCGTGCACTCCCACTTTATCCTGCTGTTTTGTAAGTTGGGCCTCCTCTCTCCCCACTGTAAGGTTCCATTGCCTTTGTCCTTAGATTTACGTGGATGGTCGGGATGATGTATTCTTTATTGTACATTCCTGTTGAGACAAAGGGCTTGGAGCAATAAACAAGTATACATTTTGGGGTGGTGTGTAAACGTGGGGCAGGTCCACCATCCTCTACCTGTACCCCAAAGGGGCTTGAGACCTTTGGGGAAGAACTTAGCTCCTTTCAGGAAGGAAGCCCTAAAGGGCTGACTCTGCTCCTCTCTCCTCTTCAGGCCTGGAGCTGCTGGTCCTGGGCAGCGTGGTGGTATTGCTGCCCCTCATCCCCTTGGGGCATAGCCTCTGTTTTATGCTGAGAAAGCTTCCTGTTTGTGGAAAGCATCACCAGACAAATATTTCTCTAGAACGATGGAAAAACAGCGTCCAAGATCTTCTCCTGAATAATATTCTCTGTTTCCATGTTAGGCTGTGAGCCCTCTGTTGCGTTCTCTACCCTCTGCTCCTCAGATGGGGCTCTGGGAATAACTCATTTCCCTCTTCCCAACCCCCCCCCCACTTCTTGCCTTGCTGGAATAATTTATTACTTTGCTTCAAGATTATTATTAGAATTTCATTTGCAGCACTTCCCTTCTGCTTCAGGAAGCTCGGGCATCTCCACACGCACACACACCACCTTTACTCCCTTAAATTTAAGTATTAGGAACAAGGCACCCTCAATGACACCTCCTAGTCTCTCTCTACGAGGGGATTCTGTAGTGGATCCATTCACTTGAATGCTATGTCTCTGAAACTAACAGCAACAATAGTCATTTTGAAGCAGTGAATATGAAGTGCTCTCAATCTCTTACAAAGACACTTCAAGGTAGCTCGGCATGGGAGCCCAAGTCTCGAATCTATTGATTGTTAGCCTTCCTGACTGTTCACTAAGTATTGTTTGGGTTGTCTGACTTCTTTCATTCTGAATATTTGGGGTGATTGTGGGCCAGAGATGCTGTTGACCCAGAGGTTTCTCACTGGGCAACCTTAGTTGCTCTGACAACTGTTTTTGATGCGTTTCTTTTACTCAACGACTGGAAAGTGGAATTATCTTTCAAACTGAGAGCTAGTGGTGAATGGGTTTTTAATCCGTTTGGTTGTTTGGCTATGAAAAGAAAAGTTTATATACTTTGTTTCAGCATTTAGTTGTAGATTTGGAGGCTCTAATACCCATACAGCCACATAATCAAGTTCCTTTGTCAACATACAATAAAATCATCAAGCATTAGAGAAAGTAAACACTGCTGATTCATGTGTTTGGGCCACAGTTTAATCTTTAAAACAACTTCTGTCATTTGAGCATGCCCATTAAAACTCATTCTGCAACCTTAACACACTGGGTTTATGCAATCTGAGAAGGCAGATTTTGCAGACATGTTTCTGGAACAAAACCCTTCGCAAGAGTCAAAGTCAGGCAGACATATTTCCATCCCACCCCACATCCACAGAGTTATGCTTTCCGGTGGTTCTGGGGGGGGGGGGGGGGGGGGGGAGGGCTGCCTTCTCCGCACACTCTCGGAGGGCAGTGCTGTCTGCGGAAGCTTGCAGCCACCTTGAGGTCCTCACTGGAGGGTCAGCTGCTCTGGGGGCTGAGACAGAGTGTGAATGAAGGTAGGCACAGCCACCCCGGCTCAAGTGCAACGCGACTGCGAGTCTCATGGCGGAGCGAACCTCTCAACCTCCTCACGGCGCACAAAGTCACGATCAGCCAAACTCAAGCTCTCTTCTCCGTGAATGGGAATCTGTGGTGAGGAGGGGTTTCACCTCGTGCCTCCGGCACGGCTGTCCCGCAGCCCGGGCAAGCAGAGGACGAGTTTGTGCGGCCACCTGCAGAGACTCGCCCAGCTCGGGCTGCCCTCCGCAGCGCCAGGCCCGGCCGCAGCCGTCACGGCGCCCTTTGGGGCTGCAGCAGCACTCGGGCCTGCACAGTCACCACAGTTCGCCTCTTCTCCCAACTTGAAGGCTTTGGTATAAAGGGAAGTCCTCCTACCGGTAACAATAAAGCTCGTCGCGTTTGTCATCTTGGTTTCTAGGGCTTATCCAAGCTCCCCCCCCCCCCCCCCGAGCTGCAGGTGAGTCTTGGCCCAGTGTGGGTGGATGGGTGACGAGGATGTCCCCCACCCTCCCACCCTGTGACGTTCGCTCACTGGCCTCGAGCCAGGGGCCCGGAAAGCGGATCCACCAGGCCAAGTGTGTCAAGCCTCATTCTTGTTCGCATACATAGATTGTATAAGATTACGGGGTTCGTTATAACACGTTCGCGCGCGAGTATTATGTATTTTGAGCATCTTCTGGGGAAGTTTCTAGCATCTCTTTTCTTAGGGGGCTTTCGCCTTGAGCTTTAGCTCCTCCCAAGGGTCTCACGCGGTTCCTTTGTTGTGGGTGTGCTCTCTGCTGGGGCCTCTGCTGCTCCCCCTGGCTGTACCGTTCGAGGCAACACTTGAGCCACTGGTTTGCTTTGGGGAGATCACGTGGTTATGACACTTTGTAGGAGGCGAGCGCTGTAGAGCCAGCGGCAACTCTTACTGGTGGGCCGCGATGGGAAGCTCCGTCCTGTGCACCGCATGGACTTTAAACAACACAGGAGGATTGCCATAAACCACAAATCCCCCCCACAGCTTAATGGCGGATCGGACCCAAATGAAGCAGTAAGACATGGCTTTGCCTTTTGAAACCATGATTTGGTAATGGCTAGAACCAGTGAGGCTCCATAGAGCAGCGGGTGTGAAATGCGCAGGCCCGGTGTCTCCCCGTGGCCTCCGAGCGGTCCAGCCTGCCCACCTCGTCCCTTGGAGGCATTGCCCTGTCAGCCAGCGGATACCGCAGCCTGCAAGACTCCAGATGCACAGAACCACCAAGGGGATTTATTTTCTCGTGTGTGTGTGTGTGTGTGTGTGTGTGTGTGTGTGTGTGTGTGTTAAGATTTGAGTTTGGGGCTTTTCACTTGTTGGGCAGATGCTCTACCACTGCACCAGGCCTCCAGACCTTTTGCCTTAGTTATTGTTTGTTACGGTCTTGGAGGGGGGGGTTGTTGTTTGTTTGTTTGTTTGCCTATAGGCGGTTTTGGACGTGTTCCTTTTATGGGATTACAGAAACGGGACGCCATGCACGGCCTGCTTGTTGAGGCAGAATCTTGCTAACGTTTTGGCTGGCCGTCGCAGCTGGGACTTCTCTACCCCCCGGGGGACCAGCAGGTCAGGTCTGTCTTCACCGAAGTGATGAGCCAGCTTTGTCCCTGAAGGCAGGTAAACTTATGTATTGTTCCCTGCCTCAAATTTCAGTCATCTCTACCCGAAGTTGGTTCCTTGCATTAAACGCCTCCTCACATAAAATCTGTCACCACCTGCACAGACTGCTTATGAGAGCTCAGGATTCCCACGAATCACGACCCAGATTTTCTATTCTACTTGATCAAATTTCCCCAGTTAGATCCACGGCAAAGCACCACAGAAATGTTGATATGTTAATAAATATGATTGCCTTTGTCATGGAACAGGAAAGTTACAACATGGTTATACTAGAAACTGTGTTTGCCTCCATCCCTTGCAGGAAGCCTCTACACACAGTTTCGGGTTTCTCATTTTGGAGGACTGCAAACCTGTTTCTCATATAAAAATGTCTCCTGGAAGGAAAAATGTATTCTTTTGCAAAATCGTCAGTCACTGTGCCACTGCCAAAATCATTAGAATAATCAGCAGAGAGCCAGAAATACTTGACCAGGGTCCTCATCTCTCCATAATCCTGTTCTCCAGAGCCCTGAGCTCTGGTCTACTCCAGTCTTCCACCCTCAACATCATGGCCACCCAAAGCAAGCCTCCTCACCCTAGGCTGGTGGCTACCCTAGCTCTGCCTGTGAGGGACACGGGGTGCAGAGAGGAGACACCCATGCACAATGAGGTCAGGGGACAGCTGGGACAACATGGGCTCCAGAAAAAAAAAAAAGAGCAGCAGGAGAAGAGGATTTGAGGCAAAGCCAGGAAAGCAGGGATGGCCAAGGAACCTGCCAGCTTCCCCCCATCCACCCCCAAACATCCTGTAAGCCCAGCGGGGTGTCCTGAGCAGGAAAAGACTCCAACACTGAGGATCCGTGTTTTCTGGATCCTGCCAGAGCTTTTTTCTTATGACACATTATCTGGTTTGTCCAAAACACATGTTTTATTACATGAGAAAGAAAAACTTTGGCTGAATTGTTTGAATTATTAAAGCTCAGTCCAGCAGTTTTCAAGGGCTTTTGAACCGAGATTCTTTTACGGTTTTATAATCCCGTGCTTTTGGAAACCTCTCTGCATTTTCTCCCAGCATAGAAGCATAATGGATTGCCATTCCAAGATGTTTTTATGACAAGGTGATTTCCTCCTGGAGTTGGAGGTAAATTATGAGGTTGGAAATCTTGGTGCATCGTGAAGGCTCTAATATTTCATATTCATACACAGCCCTTCACTATTTCCAAAGTCCATTCCGTGCTTTTTCACATTCCACGCTCCCAAATCCATCTGGGAGTGAGGCAGGAAGCACAGTCTCCCCTTGCTGGGCAAATGCGAGCAGAAATGCAGGCAGCGCCAAGTCCTCTCCAGGGCCCCCCCAGTGAAGGCATGTTTCCGGGGGTCGCCGTCCCCCATGGTTCCCCTCTTTGTGGGGCGTAAGTCTCCAAGTGCTCCCTGGAGGAGCAGGTTTGAAGTCGTCCTCCCTCCTGTCATGGTGAGCACTGCCCATGCAGTGGCTCCAGGATCTCAGGGAAATCCAGACCCCAGCTCTCGGTCCACCCTGCCTTCCTGGTCCTCCACCCCCTGGGGTGCTCCACAGCACTGACCCCTCCTTCCCCAGAGAACAGGGTGCACCTCAAAGGAGCCGGCGTTCTGCTACGGTTGGGGATCAGTACAGAGCCCGGAAAGCTTTGTCCTCTCCTCCAGTTTCCTCCATTGCCCTAAAGTAGCAACAGCTCTGTGCTAGGCCGGGGAGAGGGGAGGGGACAGTCCTTTAGTCACCTCGGTGACTGGTGAACAAACGCGCTCCCTCCCGGTGCCGCCAGCCAGGCTAGGCTTCGTGCATCCTGGATGGGCTGGCGAGAGGAGATCTCGGAGAGAAGCGGGGCCTGGGGCTGCCCACAGGTGTCCTGCCCCGTTTCCACGTCCTCCTCCGGCCTTTCTGGCCATCCCATGCAATCCTGAAGAGCCTCAGCCTCGGAAAACCAATTCCATTTTGACCGCAAAAGTCAGTCCGATGCTTCCAAAGGCAACCTTTGTAGCAGCGCAAAAAAATATGTTAAAAAAAAAAGAGAAAAGAAAGCTAGTGAGGTTCGAAGATAAAAGAAACCGCCATTACTTTCGTTTAGACAATGAGAAAAATGAGGGGATATAAGACTGTATTAGAGGAAAAGGTGTAATATTCCATTACTGGCTTTATAGCTATATATAAAACCCAAGTACACCACTCCCAGCTCTGCTCCTGCTCTCTCGTTCCAGCCGCTAATAAATGGAGAATTCCTTTCGTTTAAAGATTGTGACGCTCGCCTTTAAGCTCCTATAACCGTTCCAGGAGAGGAAAATTAAAACGACATAACCTCAGCCCGTATTTTCCCCCAAAATGAGATTTAAATCATTAGAAAAGAAGAATAAATTGTGTTTGATGAGCACGACACATAGATACTGGCTCTCTGTTGCAGTTTTCGCACAGGCCTTATTTTTGTACGGCCTCCCAAGCGCAGGAAGGCTGGGCCCCGGCAGGCAGAGCTCAGCACCATGCCCCACCGTGTCACATCCCCAAAGGGGAGGCTCGGCTGACGACGGAGGCCCGGAGGCCCATCGCTTGTCACAAACAAGGCCCTTCAGCAATACCAAACAAATCAGACTGCCAAGAATATTTTTTTTTCTTGTTCCTAACTTTCCCATAAAAAGATTCAGGTAAATGTAGCATGACGAGCCAATTTAAGCCAATTTCAAAGTTATTTGAGTAATTGGTTATTAAGATAACAGTCTCAAATTTCAATTCAGCAATTATTGTCTTAAAGACACAGAGCCAGGCATCAGGAGGGAAGTCTGCTGGGTGTTAACGCGAGAGAGCCTCCGTTTCTGGGGCGAAAGGAGTTCCCCCACGAGCCAAGTAACCCCTAAAGATACTTTCCCCTTCTCCGAGTGGGGCCTCGGATGCCCTATGAGGAGATTTCCAGAAGACACCAGAAGTGAGTCTCCAAACACGGGGCGGGAACTGTGTTCGTGCCTTGGTTATCCTGACGACTCAAGGATCAGCGGTTCCTCTTCCTCTTTCTTCTTTCTACCCCTCACACAGACACGCTCACTGGTGCACACGTATACGCGCACACACAGGTGCACACGCATGTCTTCACCTCAGGCTGGAACCCACAAAGGGAGTTCTTGCTGCCGTGCACCCCCCCCCCCGACACCCCAGGAGACCACAGCAGAGGGTGACACCATCTCCCAGCGGGAAGAGGACTGTGGCAGAGGCTCTTGGTGCAAGGCCAAATTCACTTCTCTAACGATCGGTGGAATTACCTCCCAAAAGCCTTCCAGAGGAAAAACAAACCACAGCAGATTCAACTGACTCCTCGCTCATCCGCCCACCCCAGCCCACCCCACCCCACCCCCACCCCCACCCCGGGCTGGATGGCCGCGACTAAGCATTACAAAACACAAGAGCATCCCTGAGCCCAGGATAGAGGAACTTACTTTTAGGCACAAGTTACTCAAAGATACCCCCCCCCCAATCAAACAGATAATTTTGACCCTGAATAGCAGTAGGAAAATCTTCACCCAAGAAGCGACGTGGTCCTCCAGCCGCTCACTTCAAGCTGGTGCGCAGGACTTACTGCTGCCCCTGGGAGGAGCCAGGCCTCTCCCCCTCTCCCCGCCCAGCCCTGAGTCTTATCAGAAGCAACTCGCGCTCTTCTCTTGGATTGGTGGAAGCAAGATGTGGAGCGTTTTTAGTAGCCCACCCACTAGACAGCAGGAGGTGTGTGCCCCCCAAACATCGCCCTCTTAGTCCCCCAATGGGTCCCTGCAGCACATGAGGGAGTAGTCCAGGCCGAGCGGATCTCCACCGGGGACCTGGCATGGTCAGCGAGGGACAGGCAGGCGTCTCTTCTTCGCTCACATTCAGCGCATCCGTTCTTTTGTTCAGTGTCTGAGCACTCACCGGACACCCAGACCGCCCGTGAGGCTACTGGGAATTAAACATGAAGGCCCTACTCAAGGAGAAGACTTCAGCAGCACAGAGACTGGAGGCCGGAGGGGCCGGGCTGCACCGTCTCCCCGAACCCCCTCACCATGCCGGGGGGCAACCTGTGCTATAGTTGTCATCACAGTCTGAGCACGATGCGGCGGTTCCCAGCCGGTTCTGAACCTGTGACGTCGCCACGGACGGCACTCGGTATTCGCTTTTCTTACTTTACGTCTTTCCGAGTATCTTGTCTGACTGCAGACGTGATGGACGGGAAGCTCATGGCGGGGGGGGGGGGGTGATGCACACGCAATTCCCGAGGGGGGTAAGGGGCGGGGAGGACCGGCGGCTTGGTGCCACAACTTTGGACCTGTGGATCAGACGCACAAAGGACTTGGGGGGTTCATGGTTCACAGAGGGTATTCGGGGCCTTACAACTTATTTCTCACTTAAAAAAAAAATAATATTCCAAAGAACATTAGGGCCCCATCGAGTCTGAAGAATTGTCTGTTCGTTTCTTTCCACACTGCCGTGTACGTTTTGTTTAGACCAAGCCTGAAGCCAAGCACAGCGAATCCATGGGACCAGCCCGCCATCCACTGATCCCGCCCGTCCGCTGATCCAAACCACGGAGGGCGGAGGCGCCGGGCCGGGCCTGCACAGGGGCTTCCGCCCTGTCACCGTCTCCCGAGCGGCGCAGGCCAGCCGTGATGTGCCTCGCATCTACGCTGGAGTGGGTGCCAGAGGGATCTAGAGATGACCTAAGCACAGGAGGGGTCGTGCAGAGGGCCCGAGGCCAGCGGGCGACCTCCGAGGGAAGGGGCTTCGGCCCCTCGGCCTCGTGGTGTCCGGCGTGCCCGCTGAACCTCTGCGGGGCCTGGCTGGGCTTCCAGGGCCCTCGGGGGATGAAAGCAGCCACATCTATGGGGACCTTTGAGGACATTCAAGCCCGACAGCTCCCAAGCGCCTCCTCGTTAGATACCCTCGAATTCGGCTTATTTTCAGTCCCACTTTCAAGGGTGGAAAAGGAGGCTGGGAGAGGAGGATTCCAAGGCCAGGCTAGAGCCAATGACGGCGTGGCGGGGGCTGCTTCTCTAGATCCCCGATTCCAGGCCCCGCCGGGGGAGCACGCGCGCCTCCTCCTCGTCGAACAAGTGCAGCCTTGGTGCTTGGCAGGGCGGAGGGCTCCGGACAGCCCTCGTCCAGGCAGCACCAGGCCCCTCCTCTCCCCTCCTGCTGGACCTGGGGAGCCCTCCCCGCTCCCCCTGCCTGGTCCAGGCTCCCCCGAGCCCCGTGGGAACCGCGCTCCACCCCCATCACCCAGGGGCCACGGCGAAGTGTGGTGGGCAGAACCCACTTTGCCCAGTGATGCGCACAGCCCTGGAGACGGGGCGTGGGAACAGCCAAAGAGGAATCAGAGCATCGCCCTCATGCTATGGACACAATTCTAGTACATTCTCAGACTAATAGGACTTAGGATTTCATTTCATTTTTTCCCCAATTCTCCTTCTTGCTATCACCGTCGTCATCGTCGGGGCAGTGAGGTTTGGAGTCGGAGGCTTGCCTTTAGTAGACAGACAGGCACTGGGTTAGGGGAGCCGTGACCCCAGGCCGTTTTCTGTAGTTATTCTTCCAGTCGTGTCTCAGGGCGTGTGTCCTGACTGCCACGGTGACGTCCCTGTTTAGGAGGGACAGAAGCACACCCCACAGGCAGCTACGGGTTGGGATGAGATGTCTCAGGCCTTTTGCCGACCACAATCCGCAGCCTTCCTGATTTCAGCTGCCTGAGTCGCACGCATCACAGATGGGAACCCCCCCCCGCTCCCCCCCCACCACCAGCCTGCTTGTTACTTGGTTTAATTTTGCAATCGTTATTGTAGGAGACCCTGCAGGGTGGAACGGGGCGTTCTCTGCTCCTCCTGAGGGGAACAGCTTACAAAACCACAGGTTCACCCACGGGGAGCAGAGACGGACCCCACTCTTATTCCTGGCATTGTGCCAGGCGTGCACCGTGTGCAAGCCGGCCGGTCCGCCACAGGGGAGGCCCCGTCACCCCTCCCGCTGTCCTTTCAGAGGCCCGGGCCCCGCGCCACCCACGCCACCCGCCGGTCTGCCCTCCAAGTCCGCCCATCTGCAGCAGCGCGCCGCGCGGAGCGCCCAGCCTCTGCCTTTGACACTCCCGGCCTGCTCTTTTCTGGGCATATCAACGCTCTGTTCCTTTGTCCTTGCTGGATAGTACTCTGTGCCAGTTTGTTCGACTGTGTACTAACTGAAGCACAAGGCCAGCAGGTGCAGTGCGCATGGAACTTGTAAGGCTCTCGGGAGAACGGAGGCACCCAGGCAGCGCCCCGCATCCTCCATGCCCGCCCGGTGTCAGCGTACGGCCCCGAGACACTGCCCGTCTGACTCGGCCACACCGGCACCCGCTCTAAGAACACGCGTGCCGCTGAAGCCCACAGGCCAGGGTGCTGTCGTGGCCCTGTATTCTGTGTATTCTCTTCACTTTTCTGACCTGCATTACAAGAAAAAAAAAAACAATCCCCACACAGAATGTACCAAGTAATATGGTCATCAGGTTTGACTGGAATTTCCTTTTAGGTATAAAGCAAACGAGCTATCAACTTTTTATTAAACAAAGACACATTGGCTGTCTACTTAGAGACGTCTTTGTTTAAACTTAGATGAAAGAAAGGTGAATATATATAAAGTTTGCTAAAAAAGAAGTTACTATCCTATGAATTAGAACTCCCGGATTATTTTCATTATGAAAGGCACAGATAGCCTCTACTTTTTCCAGAACGATGTATCCACTGACATTCCTATAGCACGAAATGGGCCTTTGACTCATTCAGTCCTGAAATTCATTTCCACTTGCTGGTCTCCTGTGAGCCTTTGACGTGATCTCCAGAGGCGGCGGGTTTGGTTCCAGGCCGGGGGTGTCCTCGGCCTGACAACCCTCGGGAGCACCCACGCATCCAGCGTGTGGCTCGCCAAGCAGTGCTCCCTGGGTTCACGGTGTGTCTAGCCGGCCCCTGGGCTGGGGTTCAGCGTGTGGAGGTCCCCACTCCGGGAAGGAGCTGTGTGGGCCTCACGCTCAGGGTCGCTCTGCTCTCTGGGGTCCGCCGAAGTCCTGCTCACAGTTCTGGGTGTCGGGAGGGTCTCTCCTTCCTCCTCCTGGGCCTCTGGACTCCTGCCTGCTGCCCCCTCCTTGCGAATGCACCCCTCAGAGCAAGGCCCGGGGCTGGCGGAGTGTCCGCAGCGTGGAGGGGGCTCAGCCCTGGCACGGAGGGACGGGCCCCCCAGGGCATCCACCCGGCAGTTGTGAGCCCTGGCTGCAGAAACACATGCTCGTTCTATTCTTAGGCAGAGGGAAATGGCCCCTTGCTCCAGACTCCATCGCCTCGGTGGACTCCAGGCCTTCTGCCACATTTTCCTTCCAGCCAAAGAAATCACGGACCCGCGATAGCTCAAGATTACCAAGAAGGGACCAACACCATGGCATCTGACCCGTGTCCTCGGGTCCACACTGCAAACACCCACCCCCCTGAGAGGAATGCCACTGCCAGGCAAGAAGGACCGTGGAAAGTCTTATATCCAGGAGCGGGAGAATGGCCCCGGGGCTAGCAACTCTCCGTGACATCGGGGTGGTCAGAGCCCTCCACTCCCAGATCAAGGCATGTCCAAGTGAGGAGGACTTGAGCCAGGAGCCCTGAGCACAGCACCCACAACGCCAGCTAAGGCTACGGATGTGGGTGTAGGTATCTGGGAAGGGAGTGCGCTTCTTGGTGCTTGGAAATGTGGCTCCAGTGGTAGAGTGAGGCTCTGGTTCAAATCCCGGTGCCTTAACAAAAGACCCTCGACAAAACCAAGCTGAGATTGCCAGGACATCACAGCTAAGCCCTTGGGATAAGATAAACATCCTAGCTAAACCTCCCGCGGATGGGAGGACTCTGGCTGGGTAAATGAGATGCTGTGGAGCTCAGCACACGAACGTCGTGAGGCTGCTGGGGGCCGGGGTGGAAGACAGCTCTGTCCTCCCCCCTATCCCACCCCGGGGGCCATGGGAAAGGCCCGGGGGAGGGCTCACCATCCTGCTGGGGGGACCGGACCCCCTTAGCAGGACTTGCCGTCTCACACAGCCACGCCCGGACACGGCAGTGCAGAGAACAGGGCTGGATTTGGAAGACCCCGGCATCTTCGCCGGCCACGGAGCGTGGAACCAGCGGCTCCATCCCCCGCCTCTTCCTTTCCTTTTGTTTCCTTTTCCTTTCGGCGGCCTCGGTGCTCTCGTGTCAGCGGCAGGTGCCTCGGTGCTCTCGTGTCAGCGGCAGGTGCTGGCACCTGTGCACAGGGGGTTCACAGGCACCGGTCCCCGTGGGCAGCCACGACCGCGTGCAGCCTGGGATTCCTTATGAAGGCCCTCAGAATCCACCCAGCGCCCGCGGCGGCCTGCCCGGGCCGAGTGGCTCCCCTCCCTCCCCAGGTGTGGTGGAGGAGGACCCTCTTACCCCAGGGGAGGTCTGAGGGATGGTGACAGCCTGGCCGGGCAGGGTCCTAGTTGGCCTGGTAGCATGTACTTGGTGCTGGGCCCAGGTACGTTGTGGCTCCCATCACAAACAGTTCCCCCACCCAGGAGCGCTGACTTGGCTTGGCACAGACCTGCAGACCTAAGAACCCCCATCTGTCACCCCAAGCACGAACGAAGGGGTGTCCCCAAGAGAAAGGTTGGTGGGAACCAGAATCTGTGTGTTTGCTGAGCCTGAACACCACCACTGGAGGGAAAGGTCCAGGCTTGAACCCAGGCCTGGCGAGGGCCAAGTTCCACACGTCACCGGAACCCCGAAGACACACAGATCCCTTGGGAGGGCGGGCCCCCTGGCCAACCTAGGAGCAGCGCAGCAGCGAAGTCCACCCAACCCCCCTCCCGAGTGCTCCGCCTTTCCTGGGTAACCCTGAGTTGAATATGGATATGAATATGAGCACGTTCGTGATCTCACGATGTCCGGCGTGCACCGCTGCAGTCGCGGTCACACCAGGCCGTCCAGGGCGCTGAGGAGATGCGGGCCGCGTGGGCGCGGGCCCCTGGGCCCCCGCCTGCCCCTGTGGAGCTGGGCCCACCCACGCGGGTGAGGGGGACCGCAGGGCCATGCCGCGTGACCTGCAGGAGGCCACACGCGCATGGGGGGGAAGTGGACCGGCTACTCCCCCCGCCCCCCACCCCAGAGAGCTTGGGTCTGGGCTGCTGCTGGGGTCTAATTGGTTCCCAGGTGTCTGAGGAGCCGAGCTTTGCCCTGAAGCCGGCCAGGCGCCCCCGCCCTCCCCCCTGCCCCGGGGGGGGGGGGTTCGGCCTCCCGCAGCCCAGCCCTCTCTCTCTCCCAGGTGTGCTAGGGCCCAGGTGACAGCCCAGGGGAGAAGAGAAAATGGCAAAATTGTTCCTGCGACATCAAGCCCATTAAAAGGGGCAATTATCCTCCTCCACGCAGGCAGCAGCTCCGCGGGCTGGTTAACAAGGAAGCCTCAGCGCTCAGCGCTCCTCACCAAGCCGGGCTGACCGTGCCGGGCGCCGCCGGCGTCCCCCGGAGCCCGGCGGGAGGGCCCGGCGATGGGAGGAGAGGCCGCTGCCCGGCACACCCCCGCCGCACAGCTCCGCCGAGGGCACCGGGCCGGCTCCACGGGGGTGGAGAGTGCCCGGGCTCAGGGGAGCACGGATAGGGAGGCCCTGGATGAGCGAGCCTCGGGCTGGACGCTGGCCCCACCGGGGCAGCTCTGGGTCCTGGGCAATCTTCTCACCTGCAGTCATCTAGCTTCTCCACGCACCGGGCAGCGCTCCCCTGCCCTCCGTGCCTGGCACCCGGTGACACCCTAGAGGCCCTCCTCTGAGCGCCCGGGAGCCCCGTGTTCTGTCCATTGTACCCACTGCGTCCAGGGGCCACACCCACATTGATTCACTTGGTCCACAGCACTCAAGGTGCTAAAAGCTCCTCTCTCTCGCTCTCTCTCTCTCTCTCTCGCTCTCTCGCTCTGTCTCTCGCTCTCTCTGCTGAAGCTAATCATCCAACATAAAGGTGTTAAGTCAAGAAATCAGGAAAAACCTAAACACCCAAGAAATGTCAATATCTGACACTACTTAGGATGTAGCGAGATGATTCTGTTCCACATGGCACGTAGTGCCGTTTACTGGGCAGATATTTCTGGAACATTCTATGGTAATATCTAAAATATTTTTTAACAGAGAGATGTGTGAGCATTTAATCTACAATTTCAACAATACATGTGCATCCAAAATTTTTTTTTTTAAATGCAATTCTGCCTATGGTTCTTCCTTTGAGCATTATCTGTGACAGTCTGAAATTGGAAAGGCAGGATACGTTCTGTCAACGCAGAATGTGTTGAAATCCATTGATTGGGGTGTAGGCTTCTGCTGATTGGAGAAGAAAGGCTCGACTGTAAATGGGAAGGTCAGATCAGATACCCAAGGAGGACAAAGGAGGAGAACGCCCTTTAAAGTCCCGTGGATACCCTCAGTGCCCGACAAGGCCGCGGGCGGTCAGACCCCCGGGACGGGGGCGAGGGGAGACGGGTACAGGCTCGGGGGACAGCACCGCCCGGCAGAGCCGGGAAGCCCAGCCCTCTGCGGGTTCCGTCCCTGGCCCCGCCTGGAGGGAGGCACAGCGTCCCTGCGTCCCCGCGCCCGGGGGCTCCTCACGGTGAGCCCCGGAGCGCAGACCCCAGGCACAAGGTCCTGCCGGTCGGGCTGCCTGGGAGCAAGGCACTGCCGGTGTCACCGTCCCGTGGACGGCCACCCACGGCCGCGCACGCACCCGCAGGCCGCCTGTTTGCCTCTCCGTTGGCCTCTGATGCAGACGAGAATACAATCCCGTAATTAAAATATCCGCTCCCGACGAGGCGCTGTGAGATATTCATTAAACCAATTTTTACTTAACCTACGCAGACCAATCAAAGGCGAGCCGTGACGCGCGGTCGCCGCTTGTCAGGGGCAGGAGATTGAACCCTTGACGGGGCGGCGCGGGGGTCAGCCGGCTGCGCGCTCCGCGTCCCCGCCCTCGCGGCCGCCCCGCCCGCGGAGAGGGCAGCCGTCAATCCGGCTCCGGGGCGATCATTACAGGGCTGCAGTGAAGCAGAAAAACGCCGTAATAAACAGGTCCTGCTGCCTCGGCTCACTCCATTCATCCTCCCCACAAGTGCTCGGCCCTTCTGGCCTTGCTGAGAGTTAAATCCCCGTCCAGCTGTTTGACCCTATTACGGGGACATGATGGGCCCCCCTGTCATGTGAAATGCCTGCAACAGTCGGATGCACCGAATCTATCTTCCCGACAGGTAAACCTATGGATAATTTATTTTTATGTGCTTTCAAAGGATGTTGACAACCCTCAGGACGGCCCCGCTCGCTGAGGCCGGGGCTGGCAGTGCCCACCTCGCCGCGGACGAACACACGGGGCCGGGGCCCGGACGGGCGGCGGCGGCGGCTCCCGGAGCCCGCGCCGCCCGGCCCGGCACCGCCCGAGAGGCCCCGTTTCACCCAGGATTCCGGCTGGAACCGGAAAAGACTCTTCTGGGTTTCCCTCGGCTCCGGGGCACCCGCTGGACGCAGGGAACCCCACCACGACGGGCACGGGAGGCTGCCGCCCAGGGCCGGCAGGATGCCACGTGGCTCCTGTCCCCAGAGAGGCGGCTTCCGTGGCGGCCCAAAAGTAGCGGGGGGGGGGGGGGGGGAGGGTCGGCACGGTGACGGCTTTCGCCCGGCCCGAGGAACCCGGCACGACCTTAAAGAACGTTGTTTAAAAATAAAAAAAAAAAGTCAAGGGAAAGATTCAAAGCTGGCAGGAAAGTTCTGGACCCCGCTGCCGCCGACGTCACCCACGCCCAAATGTCAGGGAGCGCATAAGAAATGTGCACTTAGGTGCCAGGCAACCTTGGCAGCGCCGAGGGCCCGCGCTGGAAGGAGAATGACTTTTAAGTCACCCTCTGGAATGCAGTTTGACCGCGCGCCTCCACAATGGGCACCATTTAAACCTACAGAATCCAATCAATGTGTCAGTTAAATTGCTGCTCATCTGTCCAGATTAGGCCTCCGACTATTACCTCAGATTTAGTAGAAGTCTTCGATACTGACACATTTCGCTGGAGCCATTAGTAACACCTGGAATCACTCACATTAGTTTAAGATCTGGCACCATAAATTCCCAGCCATTAATGATTATTCTGACTCCTCAGGATAAATGGCTTAACGTTTTTGATAATGAAAATATACATTCTGCACTAGTTCTTCTTAGGCCTACATTACCTTTGTAATGTACTTCATGGCTGATGGTAACAGACGCCACCGTAACTCTCACAAGGATTTTTAGTGTGCTGTAAAACACGGAGGGTCTGTTGTACTAGTAATTTTTTTTTTATAAAACAAAACTATTAATGAGATATTTATTGAGCTGTTTACATTGGGGAGAGGAATGAAATGTCATAATTGGCCCGGCGGTGTCGTGGGGGCGGGGGGGTGGTGGGGAAGGCGGGCAAGAGGCATTTCAGCCCCGGCGATTTCTGTCTCTTGCACACAAAACACGCTCTACACAAAGGCAGGTGAGACAGCAAACTTCTCCTGGATAGTATCAAAAATAACAGGAAAGAAATATAACGGTGAGAGCCGAGTGTGTCAGCCGAGTTATAGCTGGGAGAGATTATTTAAATATCTCAAATAAATCTTTCCATTCCCAGCACATTCATCTCTTTTAAGTGCTCATTAAGGTGGGTGTGACAGTCTTGGAAAATGAAACACTAATTCTTTCTCTCTGAAGCCAGAGTGTACCACTCCCCAGGGCAGCCGTAGTTTAGGGGGATTACAGAATCGGGGCAGAGAGGGACTCCTCTTCTGCATGTCATTTCCAAAAGTGACGGAGGGGGTGTTTGTTTGATGCCACTGTTCTCGTAGCTTAGACCGTGTGATCTATCAGATCTGAAGAAAGCGGATGTCAGTCTGCGGTGTTTGATACGCGGTCCTCGGAAGAGGGCTCCGCTGACCTCACCTAGCTTTTCTCTCCGTGTAATTTTCAGTCACTTGCCTTTGGTTGACGGAGACTAAGTTTTTCAAAGGCGGAAACGAAAGGATGCTTGTGGGGCTACACACTCTCCTTCTGACAACAGCCGGCTTTCAAGTGGGAAAGAAATGGTGTCAAAAACCCTACTCCAACATTCATCTGCCCGTGAACTCTAACAAATATGTGCGTTCAGGTGGCACCGTGAAAGGCATCCTTCTTTCTAGACCACTCGGAGAGAAGCCAGGATTCCCTTCGACAATAAACGCTCCTAGGACAAAGTCTGTGACCTAGCTAATGAACTTGGAAATGGCTATTGGTTCGCATTAAGCCTGCTTTGCTTCCACTTGACTTAGAGTGTGCGCGTCGTGTGTCAGAGAGTAGCAGAGTGAGGGAGGCCAGGCAGGCTCCCCGCAGGTCCGTCCTCTCTGCTCAGGCTCGCGTGAAGCCTTTCCCGTCCGCCCCAGTCTCTGTGAGGTTCGCCTACGCCCGCTGACCACAGCCCTGGCGCACTTGGTGGAGCGCGAGTGGGAAGTCCTGGCCGCGTTCACTCCCCTGGACGAGGGCACTTGTGCTCAATGTGGCGAGGTAGGAAGAAGGCAGGGAGACTCACTTCCAGGCCTAACCCGGAATCTGGAGAGCGGCTGAAATTAGCCTGCCAGCCAATGAACTAGCTAAGACAAAGGGGGAAGGGAAGAGCGAAGAAAAGATCAGACCGTGTTCAACTTTCTATAAGGAGATAAAAAGATATTCAGGGCACCTGCAGGAGAAGTAAAAAGACACAGGAAAATGAGAAGCAAGAAAGGTTTAATCCGGGGGTTGGGGATATGGCCTAGTGGCAAGAGTGCTTGCCTCATATACATGAAGCCCTGGGTTCGATTCCCCAGCACCACGTATACAGAAAATGGCCAGAAGTGGCGCTGTGGCTCAAGTGGCAGAGTGCTAGCCTTGAGCAAAAAGAAGCCAGGGACCGTGCTCAGGCCCTGAGTCCAAGGCCCAGGACCGGCCAAAAAAAAAAAAAAGAAAGGTTTAATCCGGGAATCTAAAAACCATGAAAGCGTCGCATGAGGATGAATGGAGCCAGGACTGAAATAGCGGACTCAGGTGGGAACTGCACAAATACAGTCTCACGGAAACATTAAGCCCCGAGCGTGCGTGCCGGGGCCACCAGTGGGCACACAACAAATAATAATGGGTCATGATGGGGATCCTCAAATCTAATTCCACATTCTGTGGGCAGTTCCCTGGGGCCTTGCAGCCTCTGTTCCACTCTCTTCCGGCTGGTCCATGCGCCCTTCTGAAAGCCACAACATTTGCCCTGCCAGGGTCCAGGGCCGGGGCCATGCAGAAGCCCTGGACCCCACCGCTGCCCTGTGGAAGGGCACAGAAAGACAGGAAGTTGAACACGACCTCCCCAAAGCCCGCTGTGGAGAGGAGGCTGAGCCAAGAGGCAGAGCTCGGGGGCGAGCGGCGTTCCGGCTGGACAGGGCAGCCGGCTGTTCCTGGAGATGGGGGGCAGGGGGGCTCCCCGCTGCCAAGGCCCCAAGCCCATCGCGAAGCCGGAAGGCTCCAGATCTTGTGCCACAGTTGTGAGTCTCGAGAGAATGAGGACCCGGGCTGGGTGGGGTCCCTCCAGGAGGACCTGAGGTCCAGAGAGCTGAAGGCCGGCCATCGGGAGGGTGTCCCTGCCCAGACCTGCCGAGGGCAGCGTGGAGCCGGCCACGGCGCTGGGAGAGGATGGAGGCGACAGGCGAGCTGACCCAGGGGGAAAATCATGACGCAGAGGACACGGTGGAAGCGAGGGGCCGAGGGAAGCGCGTGGCAACGATGCTCTTTGCGCCGTCCTCTTCTGGAAACAGGCAGAGAACCTGGTTCGTCAGCTGACACGGAGGTATTTTTAAACAGCTCCAAATGACTAATTATGAAAGCCTGGGCTTCCATACAGAGTCGCTGGGGATCCGCCAACCCCTACATTTCCTCTGCTTTGCAGTCGAGCTTACTTTAGTGTGTAATTTTCTTTCGAAGGCACATTCAAAGATATAATGAACAGCAGGCTGCCCCTGTTCTCACGGGCTCGTTGTGTGAAGCACACAAAGTATGGTGTGCACATAGCCATATACACCTGTGCTTATAGGCACACATTTATACATGCACATCACACGCACATACCTTGCCCATGCATATGTTTTATGTCTGTATGAGGCGTGCATGGTTGCAAAAATGATGCACTTTTTATGTATCTTATACACACACGGCATATTCACACATATCCATGAATACATATAGGCATATATATTAGCAACCCATACGGTACTTTTCCCTGTGTTTCTCCCATGATTGCCAGAAAATATTGAGGAAAGGGACCATTCACATTTGGAGCTATATTAACCCAAATGAATAATGCTTTCAGTTGCAGTGATCTTTTTAGACAGCATGCCCTAGAATTTTTGGAAGGTGAAGAGAATTTGTAGAGATAATGATTATGAGGAGAGGAAATGATGTGGGGGGTGGATTGGTTCAATTTCTACTAATAAGTGCTTCATAGTAGCTCAAAAAAAAAATCTGTCAGGCCTCTGCCTCTTTCGAAATGCAAATGGATGAGTCTCCCAGCAAAGCTTGCTGTGCACGATACACACGCAAGGGTAATACCCACCCTATGTCATTCCAAATGATATGGAAACAACTGAAGGCGTCCCGGCTGCGGATAATTACGGAAGAATGACAGGCTGGTAATAAGTTCTCACTTAGGACGGCGGGGGCGAGGGGCAGGGCGCGGTGCATGCCAGGATCCCGGGGTTGGGCTGGGCCGGAGTGCCATCCGCACGAGCAAGCGGGGCGTGACGAGGAACTGGGGAGAGCTCAGACGCAAAGCCTGCCGCGTTATTAACCTTGAGATCGAAGCCGCGTCTCCGCAGGGCGGGAGGCTGCGGCCCGCCCTGCACGGCCGGCACGGGGAGGGCGTGCGGCGAGACGGGGGACGCCCCCTCCCTCCCCAGCCCGTCCGCTCACCCCGGGCCCCCCTGCAGGGGAGGCCGAGCCTGGAAGGCAACCCCGGCACGGAGCCTGCCTCGGCAGCCGGCGCTCTCAGGGCGGACAGACTCGCGGGGAGCCCGTGGGAGGGTGTCGAGGGGGGAGGCGATCCAGAGCGGAAGCCTGGCCTTGTGGAGGCCGACGGTTAATTATCAAACGCAGGAGGAGGAATGCTTCCTCAGCACGGCGGCGTGCCGGGCGGCTGCCGGCCGGGCAGGGACGTGGGCTAGCCTCGTCACTCCGGAGGGCAGCAGAGGGAGGCTCGCGGCAGGAACCACCCCTGCCTCGGCAGCTCGGGGTCGCCCAGGACCTTCTGCGTCCTCGGGCCGTGGGCGACCCTCAGCCACAGGCCTGGGCGACGCAGCAGGCCTCGGGGATGATAGAGCGCGGCACACCTGGGGTAGATGAGGGGCTAGAGCGGGTGCTAGCGCGGGGCACGTCTGGGGTTGGTGAGGTGCTAGCGCGGGGCTCACCGGGGTAGATGCGGTGCGCACAGAAGCCCCTCCTGTCACACAGGCCGGCGCCCCTTGGGGGCGGGCACGGAAGGCGCCGGCGCTGTCTCGGTGTTTCTCGGGAGCACGTCTTCCCGTGGCTGTTGGCACTCCGTCTCAGGTGCTCTGCTTGCAAGGAGGCCCCGTTTGCCTCCTCCACTCCCCCCGCCTCTGCTATCAACAGAGTGCTGCCCAGACCTTCCAACCCGGGCTTGGGGGGATCCAGGGGGGTCCCCCCTGCTCCCCGCCCTGCAGGAGATCAACGCTGAGCACGTGGGGAGGGAACCAGGGGCCACAGCCACGGCCCCCCACTCGTCGCCCCCACGGGACGTCGGCTCTGCCAAGGAACCTGCCCCTTCGCCCTCTCAGAACAACCGAGAGAGGCCAAGAGAACGGCCGCGGACGCTGCGGGCGCCCTCCCGAGCCGCGGCTCGGCGAGGGCGGCCGTTCCTCTCCCCGTCCTCAAGCTCGGCCCGCGGGGAGGACTCAAAACCCACCGCACGTGAAAAGCCGAAGCCCGCGCGGCCGCCCGCCGGCAGGAGCCCCTCGTGCCCGGGATCCCGCGTGCGGAGCAAGGCCCGCCTTCTGTGTAGAGACTCCGCTTGCGGGGGAGGGGGGCCTGGTGAGTTCCAAAGAATCTCTTTTCTAAAAAAAAAAAAAAAAATGAAGATATCCAAGCAGTGAAGAGAAGGTCCTTGGATGTTTGACCTGGCTTCTCCAGTAATTATTCTAATTATTCTTCTATTATTTAGGCCAAGAGCCAAAGGTTCCCGAGTGCATAAGGAAGTTAATAGCGGACACAGAGTGAGAACGAGAGGCCGGGCCGGCATATGTTCATTAGAGTCTGCTTTCACTTATGGGTTTTGCATCAAGCAGGCTGCAGGCGCCAATAATTTATCTTGAAGTCTATTTACTCAGTGCAACAGGGAAATAATAAATTGTCCTAATTTCCCTTCCCGGCTCCAGAAGTGACTCCCTTCCCGCCTTCCTTCCTAGCAACCCCGCCGGGCTCTCCGGCGACGCAGCGGGGGTGAGAGCCGGCTCTCCCGCGGAGAAGACATCTCCCGAGGCGCCTGGTGTGGCCGTGAGAGGAGGTGCGAGCTTCCCGCGGGATGGGGGGGCCGCCACCCCGGGTGGTGGCAAGTCACAGAGCCCCCCCCCGCCCGCCCGCCCGCCCCCAGGACGCTGGCTCCAGCTGCTCACACTGCACGGGCGGCTGGGCCCTGGAGAGTCCTCCCAAGGAAAGCCTCCGCTTCCGACATGGAGCCCAGTGCGGGGGCCCTGTGGACGAGACCCCGCGGCTGCAAGGTGCCAAGAGCTGCCTTGCTGCGTCCTCGCAAAGACCAGCCTCCTCGGGAGCGCGGCCAGCCCCGGGCCCGCGCGGCCCCACCACACGTCGAAGGGGCTCAGGAGTCGCCACCCCACGCACGGCTCTGACTGCTTCGTGCTTCTACGACGGAACGGCCTCAGATTCCTTACCTGCCACGGAACGAGGCGAAAGGAGGAATGGGAAAGAAGGCTTCCTAGGAATTGTAGAGAGAAGAGGGAAGAGGAGACCAGCCCGGGGACTAGGCAGGGGGCCGGAAAAGGCACTGCCGCCTCCCCCAACCCCACCTGCGGACAGCCATACTGGGCGCAAAGGTGTCAGAACCACGGCCATGTCGAATAGCCAGAATAGCCACCCGCCACGGCGCCGTGGCCGCACACCGACAGGCCTGCGATGCCGCGGTACGCCGCCCCGTCGCATCTGTTAAATGCCACCCGGCCTCCCCATGAGGACGCAGCATTGATCTGTGGAGGTAGGTGGTCTTCCTCGGCAGAAAAGCATCGGCCACGCCCACGGCTAAGGTGGGCTAGCCAGGCGCGATGTCCATTTCCCAGAGTCCGCTGGGTCAGAGGCGGAAGGAAAACCTGCACCGGCCGCTCTTTCCTGGATGCAAACTCCAGAATAAATATATTCTTTCTGGAAGTTTCCACCTGGTCATGAGAAAGCCGTGCATTTCCGCTGCCAGGCATTCACAAACATTTCTCCTATAGGAACTCTCTAGTGTCCGGCTGTACGCGTATGTGGCGGGGGGGGGGGGGGGGGAGGGGGTATGCGTAACGGGGGAAGCCTAAGGTGGACAACGGCCTGGCCATTCACAAGCCATCGGGGCAGCCGCTCAGCCCCCCGCGTGGGCCCTGGGAGAAAGGCAGGTGACTCCTAGAATCCAGCCTTTCCGGTGCCCGGCACTTGGTGGAAAGCAGTCTGTCCTCTTCTTGGAATTATGCCCACTGTGGGTTGTTTCTGGCTCCGCTGGCCCAGAAAGCCGGTGGGTGCTCTGCCGGGGACCGTGCAACGCTGCTTGCCCCGACGCCTCCCGGTCTCCAACCCCGACACTCACATTCTGCGGCCTGTGTGTCTAACGCGAGCCCTGCCTGAATGTCTTCTTTAGTCAGAATTCCGCTCCGAACAGCCCCGCCGATGGGTGAAGTGGCCTTTCCGCACGCTATTGAGGATCTGTCTCCAGCATTATCTCACAAGTTTCCTTTTATTTTCTCTCCGCACCAAGGTAGTCCCCTCTCTGAACCGCGGCTGCCGGATGCGTTTGGCGATGCAACCTGGGGCAGTGCATACCTTTTTCCTGCCCACTGTGTTTTGCCAAAGCAAGGAGAAAATGTAAAATGTGGGACAAGTATGATTTACATGGTCCGTGGGGAAATAGGACATGGCTTTCTCAGGCAGCTGGCCTTGGAGACGAGGCAGGGAGGAACAGAGCCATACGTAGAGGCGAGGAGAGATGAGAGTTTTAGGCTTGGCCAGCCCTGAGTGGTCCTGCCAGTGCACTAATACTGTCTGCGAAAATAAAGGAAGGCAAACTCACTCCTGTGAAAGCAGCTGTTTGAAATAGGCTCCTGAAAAGACCTTTACAAATAGCTACAGTCCCCAGCTCCCACCCATGACTCGATTTATTTGGCTTATCCAGATAGATCTGGAGCTAAGTCTTAGCACGCGGTGCACTCTCTGCAAAGGTTTATGAATGAATCAATGCACTGTGGTTTCCCCCTGCAAAGCACACACGTTCCCAGCTGGTCTTCAAAGGTCCTTTGGGTTGCAACTCCCCGGATTCCAATTTATCGAAAGTAGGCAGAGTGAAGGCCTAGCCAGTTCCGCAGCTGGACGGAGCCAAGAGCGAGGCTGCCCGGTGGCCGAGGGTCCTGACGGCCCACCCACGCCTGGACAGTCCTCGGACAGGATAGAGAGGAGTGAGGACTGGGGGGGGGGGGGGGCAAGAAAGCCGGGGTCCCGGCAATGGACACAGAGCAGACAATCGGGAAGTTACGTGTCTCGTGAGCGTTGGGATTTTCATGTCAACACATCGCATAGATTTCCTCCATAGAGAGAGGGGCCCTGACCGGCTTCAACCTTGTGATTGGGATCATTTCTATCTTTGTAAAGAGTATCCCCCCCCCCCACATAACCCCCTCATTGCAAGGAGGAATTTGAGACACTCCAATCCACAGCACCAGGGGCAATGTACAAAACCCGCAGTTATCAAATATACAGCCAGTGCCGCACAATGACAAAGTTGCGATCGGGGGATTGTATGCTTTTTCGGCCTGCGTCCTCCTCCGGGAAGAACGTCTATGAGTTCCACCTCGTGATAAAGCCGAGTAATGTTTCCATCATCAACGCAACCGTCCCGTCGGATGGCAGAGCAGCCCTGCGGAGAGGCGACAGCCCTGGGGCTGCATACCAAGTTTCTGGACATAAAAAGCAGGAAGGGGAAGCGGAGCACGCGCGCTTCAGATAATGCTTATCACTCGCTAGGAGAAGCCGCGCGACCAACGGCAATCAGCAGCACAGGTGCGCGCTTCTCTGAAACCCCAGCCTTGAAGCTCGCTGATAACAAGCGATGGCGCCTTCGCGCCTTTCACGCCGTATTTACAGTGGATAACGTTCACGTCGCATCCTATTTCTTAAGCAGCAGCAACGCAGATGTTAAAAAAAAGTTCGTAACAAAAGGAAGGCAGAATTCCTAGTGACAAGAATCGGCACAGGCCGGTATCAGAGTGATTACGAGTGCTCATGCAGGAAGAATTGAAATGTAAAAGTATCAGAGTATTTATAAATGATCGCGTAGGAAGAATTGAAATGGGAAGGTGGTGATTCTCTAAAATTTTACATGGTTTTTGACCCCCCCCCCAAAAAAATAATCCATTGAACATTGCACCCTGTTAGGCTCTGTACCATGAGGCCGCTAGAATGGAGGCTTTTCACCAAAGCAAGGATGGAGCAGATCACTCGGAGTGGGAGCATTAAGGTCATCGCGCCTGCTCCCTCGTTCTCCTTGCTCACAGGGAGGCTAACCGCAGGCTGGGTTGCGTTTGGAAGTGAGTTCGCCCCGAATGAAGAATGCTTCCATGGCCTAAGCTGGGAAATCATTTCTCCGTGATATGAATCAGGAGATGCCTTCTAAGGAGCTCCCCGCCCATCCCCAAAGCCACAAGATCTCCAAGGCCGGGTGAGGGTAAGACACATAGCAGGTGCCCTCTACCTCCACGGTGACCTGGCCCCTCTGATGCCCCAGCTCAGTCCACCTCCTCCCTTTCGACCGAGTTGATGAGGATGAGACAAACCACACGGGCTCCGTCCTTCCCCGTGGTGACAAGGACGGGGAGGTAACGCTGAGCGTGGTAGCAAACACCTATGAGCTCAGGGATCAGAGGCAAGAAGATGTCCAGTTGAAGGCCAGCCCAGGGTACAGAGCGAAGCGAAACCCTATCTCTCAAAACCACAGTAGCCACGGGACAGCGAGGACAGGAGTCCGCGGGGCTGCTCGGGGCACTTTCAGGATGAAGCCGTCTGTCTTGTGTGGAGCTCCCTCACGGAAGCCCTTCAGAAACCCCCAGACGGAGGCTGCGCGGGAGCCTGCCGTGGGCTAACCAGGTGGACGCTGTGTGTTAGCGTCCATAGCATCCTGGGGCGGAGGGTTTTCTGCACTTTCCTGCATCTTGTTCCTCACACACTGTGCTAACTCTGTTCTGAAGGCATCTCCAATGCCCGGCCCACAGCAGAGCCAGATACGCCTGGGGGTGGAGGCGAGCAGAGCCCCACTCCAGCCCGGCGTCCTGCTAGAGTCCAGCGGGACCATGGCGGCCTTGGGAGGCCCCTCTAGCCCAAAGCACAGGGCGGAGCTGCCCCATGGCGGCACAGGGAGGCGGAGCTGTCCTGGAACTCCCCGGAGGCCAGCAAGGACATCTCACACCGTCCAGGAATGAAGGGGAGACCCCAGCCTCCCAGAGAGAAGAGCAAAGGGCGGGTGATCCTGTCGGCAGAGCGCACACCCATTGTCACACCGCGGCTCGGCGGGGCAGCAGGTGCTCCTCACGCCCGGTGCAACCGCGTCAGCCTCCTCGTGAAGAGCTCTGACAGGGCCTTTGGGGGGCCCGAGGACCCACGCCGGGCCGGGCCAGCTTCCCCAGCTCTCCCCCGGGTGTCTGTTGTCGGTGTTTCCACTCCCTTTCTCCCAGAGCTCCTCCCAGCCGGTGACACCTGAGGACACGGTCACAGTCAGGTAGGGTGCGTCTTCAAGTCCCGGCCCGGCCCGGGCCCCAGCGCAAGGCCGCGAGTTCACCTTGTACCACGGCGAGGGGGCGGGCCTGGAGCGTGCGACGTGGGCACCAGTAAGGGCTCTACGTTCTCGTCGGTTCAATAATTATTCTCCTTGTGCATGTGCTGTCTGGGAGGGCTGAGAGAGCGCCTCACTTGGAGGTTGGCGACTGAGATCTTCCCCACACTTTATTCCAACCATCCGTCTATCTGCTTAGGCATTAAACTGGGCAATTACGGTTGCTGAGCAACCATAACTTTTGCATATGTGCCTCCTGTGGTTTTGTATGACAACCACAATGTTATGATAACAGGATTTTTTCCCAACCAAGATCCTTCTTTATATGTAAATTTATGCTACAGTTGTGTATTTAAAAATTAGTTTTTATGAGTAATGAGCTTCAGGTTTGGCTGGGCTTTGTATTTTCCACCTTAAGTTTAAAAACAAAAAAAAAGTCAAGTTCTAAATCCTGAGATCGCGGCAGTGGCGTAACACACAAGTGGGCAATCACTCCTCAGGCTGGAGTTCGTTCCTGGGGACGCGCTGGGGACACGGTGACAGGTGACTCCCGTGCCACCCGCAGGGGTCACGGCCGTCCGGGTCCTGCCTCGGCACCACTCGGGCCCTGCGAGGACAGGGAAGCTGGCCCTGGAGAATAAGGGGAGATCTCCAGGCAGAGGGCTTTGCATCTCCATCCCTGAGCCTCTCTCTGGGAAGCAGAATCTCCAGGAAGGAAGCCGGAACCACTCCTCGTTCCTGGAGACTACGAGATGCTCCTGCCCCTAAGAGCACCGAACCACCAGGCACGGGAGGAAGAGGGAGCCATGTGTCCCTTGTGCCCCGTGCAGACTGAGGCTCCCTGGGCACCCACAGGATTTGGGGGTGATGAAGTGAGGATCCAGCACACCCCCCCCCCCACCAACAAGGCCAGAGCTGGCTCTGCAGTCGCTGACAGTTCCTGACACTCCCCGAGTTTCCTGGTCTACAGAACGGCAGCGCATCCCCATTGAGCCCTCCTAGCAAGGCGGTGGAGACAATGGCGAGAGCAGGGGCCAGCGCCGTCTCGCCCTGTGATCCTTCTGGGAGCACAGGACGGCAAGCAGCGCCGATTATAAGGGCTTGGCAAGTGTTTGCTGGCTTGAAGGGAAGACACATCTTTCCGGCGAGAAACAAAGCGCTAGAATGAAGACAACAAGCATGCGTACAGAAAGGGACGACACTGCTGAAGCCACCCTGCATTATTTGGCGCCACTGTTTTCCTTAGCCCGACTTTTGACTGCGCTGATAAGAGGGGCGGGGGGGATGGGGAGTGGAGAAATCCACAACCGCCAGGGAGAATTTGGTCTGGGAAACGCTCATAAATATTGATGAGCACATCAGTTTCACATTAGTGTTTGATGAAATGTTTCATGGGCCTGAAAGCAGTTTCTCAGATTAAGAGAGTCCCATCCGCGCCCACACATGCCACTTATTTTTCTCTCCAAACTTTGGTTGGCGTCCCATAGACATGGACGTAGAGCGGCTTTGAAACTTGGCCTTTCCTTTTTATCTTCTGAATCTTTCTCTTTGTTTCTGGTACCCCACTCACGTCAGAAGCAACCCCAAAAGTAGGCAAACGCCAGGATTAGGGCTCTCTACAATTCAAGGTTAGCAAAGTATACCAGTCTGTCACGTTGAATCTTATCATCTGCATCTAATTATCAAGTGCAGGCTTAGCCATGGGGGGAGATATTCAAAAACATCTGCTCTTCAAAATCTCATGTCTTGCTAAAATTTCCCTCTCCCGAAATTTCCCAGGCCAACCCCACCGAGAACAGGGGCGCGCAGAGGGCCCGGCGCTCCTGGGTGGTAGAGGCGTGGAGGCGTTCTTGGATCAGCTAGCATGCTCTGTGCCTCACGGGCCGTTGCGTCAGGGCTGGCGGAGCCCACGCTCACCCTGGATGGTCACTGATGGTGACACATGGAAAATTCCAACGAAAACCACATCCAACGCCTCCCAGGGAAGAGATGTGCGGGAGGCCCGCCGCCGCGTTTGAAATTCTGACGGCTACAGATGCTACCCCGACAGAGGCAACGGCAAGGGACAGAAGCAGAGCGGAGCCGGCGGCGTCTGGCACCCGGGCTTGGTGAAAGGGACGGACGGCCAGGGGACCGGGTCAGCAGCGGTGACACGGGGAGATAGACCGGGCGACTCCGGGGAGAACCCACACGTTTCCTCAGGTCTCCTGCCAGCCACCATTGACGCTCCCACACTGGCCTTCTTTGGAGAGAGAAGGAACTCAGGGCGGAGCCATAAGCTGCCGAAGCAGCCCCCGTCTCTGTTGGGGTATCATTCCAAAGCCACACCGGGGCTCCCTGGTCTCTCCCGCAGCCTCGCTTGTCCTCGGTCCATTCGGTACCACAGCGACCTCCTACGGCATGAGGCAATGAAGGGAAAGGTGCCCCCAAGACATGGCGGCACTTCCTCGGGGTGCCGTGGGCACGGCATCGAACCTTGGCCCGTTCTTCTGGAGGTAAACTCCACGGAGCTGAGGGGCTGTGGGCCAAACGACAGCCTGGTCCCCCAAGTGGCAGAATGGTGTGGGGAAGCAGACCCATTTCCGGTGGGAGGTCACCGCCTGCAGGTAGGTAGGGACCCTGGGGTTCCTGGCCAAAAGGCTTTAGTGGCCAGAAACCCGAGAGCACAGAAAGTCCACGCCAGCCCGGCCCTGGCACCACGCGTCCAACAAGAACGACATGATCTCTAGGAACTCTGCTGTTTCTCCTTTGCACGAGCCCGACGGGACCACGGGTGGGGCAGGATTAGGAGTCACCCCAGGACCCACATTGTTCCCACTGTCGTACGCCCCAGTGAAGGGAGGCGCTCCGAATGAGGCTGCCGTGTCCCGTTCCGTGTGGGGGAACGTGTCCCACGTCACCACACTTAACAAGGCAGAGGGATGCGTGTGCTTCTGTCTTCCAGGACTGAGACAGCACGGAGTCCTCCCCGACACGCGTGACCTCTGGGGGTTCCGGCGGGGCCACGCCGACGGGAAGGAATCGGCCCCTCCGTGGGTCCTCCAGCTCTCTCGAGACAGCTGACCTGCAGGGCCAGGGATGAGCCGCCCCTTTCCTCCACCTCACCCGTGTCGAGCGGCTGGCCTAAGCACACGAGTGCAGCACAGGGGGCCACACCCCTAGACGGGAGGGATCCAGCAGCCACCCAGCGGAGGCCGGCGGTGTGGGAAGCTTCGGGCACTGGGTCAAGCGGGATGACAGAACTCTCAAGAGGCCGGGCTTCTCTCTTTGCCCATTGTAGATTTTCCTATCCACTCAAGAGATGTTGACCGGAGGGAAGACGAGCAAACTCACACAGGCGGCCAGGCGCAAGGTCCCGACCCCGCTCCAGAGCGCCGACGGCGGGCGGAGGGGCCACCTCCCGGTTCACTAGCAGGCTCTAGGATGGTGAGCACGTCCTCCGGCAAAAGTTGACTTCCTGTCAAAACCCAGTGCCTGCGACATGCGTTTCCTTCCTCCAACGTCGTCTTAGGTCGCAGGCACTTGAGCTTAGCACTTCAGCGGGAGATTATCAAGTACTCTGTGAGTGTGTGTGTGTGTGTGTGTGTGTGTGTGTGTGTGTGTGTGGTGTCTTGGCCAATAGTTCCATCCCTTGCTGGTCATACACTTAAAAGCTCGAAATAGAATTTCGACTCATACCAATTTTTTCCCATTTATGTTCCAGGAAATATTGACTTTTTTAAAAACTGGAGTTTTAATGGACCTTGAAATTAACATGGCTTTTATTTCTTTGCTATAACACCATCATTATTGATGATGTCACTATGTCTCCCAGAAAAACCGTGGGCCACTGAGTGCCACGGGGAGCGAGGCCCCGGGGAGCCCTTCGAGTGGCCGCCCCCCCGGCCGGAAGACACGGTCCTCCGTCGAGCAGCCATCTGGTCTCCACCGACGGAGCCTTTCCCCTACCAGGGAACAGGGCTTCAAAACAAACGCCGGCCTCGCTTCTCAGCCTAGAGCCGAGGCGCGCTCAAGACGCGTAGCTGTTGCGAGCGGCCGTGGGCGTCCCGGTAGTCAGGGATGTGTGTCCTTCCCCATTTCCCCAGCCCCGCAGCCGTTTCCTGGATGATACACAGGTAGCCCAGAGGCACGGAGAACGAGCCGAGGGGGAGCTCGGGGACAGCCGGCTCGTCAGCAGTTCTCCTCGCTCGCCTCCCGGCCCTGGGCAGGTGATAGCGACGTGGAATCCGTTCTGCCGCCGGCGGGCACAGAGGGCCGAGGACCAGAGACGCAGACGGGAGAGGAGGCCCCAAGGATGCTCCCCAAGGTGAAGGGGCTGCGGGCCCAGCCAGTGCCGCTGCTGCAGGCCGGCAGGGGAGAGAGGGGGGCCTGGAGGGGATGCCTGGCTTCGGAGGCCAAGAAAGGAGAGAAGAAAGTCTGAGGAAGACGCTGGAGGTCGGCATGTTCTGAGCACAAGGCTTGGCCTCCCCGCGTGGGGACGACCTCTGACCCCGGGCTCCTGCTCTGGCCTCTCTCCTGACCAGTCCACCCCACGCCCGGCCCAACGCTCCTGGCGGGACGCAGCTCCTTTAGGCCACTGGGGTGTATTTCTCCTGCAGACGTCTGAAGCCCCTCCATCTCAGTCTTCCTCTGCAGAAGACCCCTATCGTCACCACCCCGGCTGCCGTGTCAGCGCTGCAGGGTCTTGGGGTCTCCACTTCAAGGTCAGCTTTCCCTGGGCCACCGCCTTCCTCCATCCCCACCCAGGACTTGAACACCGACCACCCCACAGGCCTGCATCCAGTATCCCTAGCAGCAAGGACTCTGTTTGAAACCCTAGAAAGATCAGGCAGAGAGAGAGAGAGAGAGAGAGCCTATGCCTCAGTGAACAAGGGAACACATGGAGGGGTCCTGACTGGGCCCAGGGCAGCGGTTGTGAGCCTCTCCTCACATTGACACGCGTGTCCAGGAGAAGGAAGGGCCGCGGCCCTGGAGGCGCTGTGGACCTGTCTCCACGCCTTCGTCCGTCATCACTCAAGTCCTGGGCCTTTCCTGGCCTGCTGACAAGATGAACTCGCCTGAAGTGACCCTGAGTCCAGCAGCCCTGCCTCCTGCTCCCGATTAGAAGATGGAGCTCAGGTTGAATGGGCAGAGCATTCGACCAGTGGGTGGCAGCGCCCAGAGGTGGGAGACCCACTGTGTGGGGTCGTGAGCGCTCCGGGCTCTCTCGAGTGGGCTCGGGCTGCTCTCCAGGGAAGATTAGCTGGACTTGTCAGGGGAAGACAGCTCTGCCTCTCTCTCTCTCTCTCTCTCTCTCTCTCTCTCTCACACACACACACACACACACACACACACACACACAATGTGCTTTTGCCCTCTCCTCTGCCATAATATGACGCAGTGGGTGATATGGGGGGCCATAGCCAAATCCCAGCCAGACCTCCAGAACTGTGAGCGACACGTGCTCCTTTCTCCTATCAATGACCAATGTGCCCGTCTGTTATAGAAAAGGAAGCAGACCGAGACATCACCACCTTCACTGGACAACCTACTTCCATTGACCGTGAAGCAAGTTCCTACGCCCTCTACCTGAGCTCGAGAAGGCTGGGGCCCCCCCCCCCCGTGAAGTCTTCCAGGCCGCAGGGAGCTCCCCCGGCGTGGCCGAAGGAGGCTGCCCCAGGCTCTGTGAGGAGAGCGGGGGCAGCAAGCAGCTTCCCAGCCTCAACGGCTTTGGACGTGAGCTGACTCCGGAGCCAAGGATGCCCACTTGCTGCCCACTGTCGGACAGTGTCCACTGGCCATTTCCACTGCTTCTGGAGAGATCCAACCCCCCCCCCAGTCAAGACCCTTACCACAGTAAGAAGAGAAGAAAGAACGGAGCCCCAGGAGAGAGGCGGCATCCGCAGATGGCAGCTTTGTCTTCTGCACAGACACACTGGCTGTGCAGGGCAGGGGACGCTGCGGGGGGCTCGGCTTGTTATTAATCACAGACATGTGCGGTTGTGGGGTCCCCTTTTCAAGGGCAACCCGAAACTATGGAAATGCCTCCCCAGCACATAGCAGTGTCGAGGACAATTAGATCCAGAACGCACGCGCCACCCAGCTCGCCGCCACCCTCCCGCACCGCGGATGGAGGCGCCCGCAGCCCCGCGGAGCAAGCCGCAGGCTACTGCACGGATCGTCCCCGGTGCCCACGGGCGCGGAGCACGGAGGCCCCGCGGAGGGCTGGCCTGGAGTACAGGGAGCGGCCCACCTCGGCGTGTCCCTCCTGCCAGGAGCAGGGCAGAGCCGGGGCAAGGCACCCCAGAGAGCCGCGAGCGCACGCAGGCTGAGCTGGGAGCAAGGAAGGGGCCTTTGTTCTGTGTGACAGGTCATCGGGACGGGGACTGTCCAACGGGCAAGGAGCTGACGGGTCCCAGCCCAAGCTGCGCCTGGCGGCCTGGCCCGTGGGCAGGCGTGGGAAGCGCCGAGCCTCCGCTGGAGGGAGACCCGGCTTTGAACTTGGGCTCGGGAGGTTCCACGGTTCATCGGTCACGATCGTTCACCTGAGAGGTGCCTGCCCGGCTTGCGGCCGCAGTTTGTTAAATTTGCAAACGCCCTTTGGGAACCGTCCGCAGGGAAGGTCTATAAATGCAATGTTCGGATGACGAGGGAAGTGATGGAGATGATTCCGCTCACTTCGTACCCACTGACCCCGGCCCCCTGGGCCCCAGCCCAGCCCGTCCGCGAGGCAGGAGCGGGGTCTGGGGGAAGGCGCGTCCCGGCCTCCCACGGAGGACAGGCTGCGGGGGCTTCGTCTCCAGGGTCTCGGATCGCGGGGGCTTCTGGGAAGGCGGCGGGAGCTCGTGCCAGAGGAGGGACCAGGCCCGGGAAATGCTGGGCGCGGGCTGGGAAGAGCTCCCGGAGCCCTAAGGAGGAGACCCGGAAGGGCCGATTCGCTTCGGAAACCAGGACTTGATCACAAGACAGCGTTCTACAGCCTCAGGAGAGCTCTCTCCCTGCTTGGAGGCTTTCCCAGCGGGGATTTTTACCCAGCACCTTAGCCATCTGTGCTGTACGAGCAAATGTGCCCTCCAGAGTCTCGGCAGGAGACTTGCATTACCTTGAGTGTGACCGACAACCAGCCAAAGCCACATCAGGCCCGAGGCCTGCCGGGTCCTCCCAGTGCCCACGCCGTGGGCTCAGGCTGGCTCCTCTTCCCTCGGGGCGGGGGGTGCCCATCACGCAAGTTCTCTAGGAGGAAAGATGCCGCCGGGGACCGTGGCCCATGTCTGTAATCCCAGCTAAGCCGGAGGCTGAGATCTGAGGACCATGGGTCAAAGCCAGGTTGGGTAGGAAGGTGCAGGAGACTCTGCTCTCCAGTTGACCAACAAAGAGTCCGAAGTGAGCTGTGGTTCAAGTGATAGAGTGCTGGCCTTGAGTCTATCAAGCTAAGGGACAGTACTTGACAACAAATAAAGAAGGAGGAAGAGGAAAGGAAGGATGGGAGGGAGGGAGACAGGGAGGGGGGGAGGCAGGCAGGCAGGGTGGGAGGGAGGGAAAAAGGAAGGAAGGAAGGAAGGAAGGAAGGAAGGAAGGAAGGAAGGAAGGAAGGAAGGAAGGAAGGAAGGGAAGGGAGGGAGGGAGGGAGGGAGGGAGGGAGGGAGGGAGGGAGGGAGGGAGGGAGCGAGGGAGGTAAGGAGGGACGGAGGGAGGGCAGAGGAAAGGAAGGAAGTCGTTGAGGGCTTTTCCAACTAAGCAGAAAAAGTCGGTAAGTTGCTGAACGCCCTTGACTACAACAGCACTTGTATAAAATATGCATGTCGGCGGTGGTGTTTTCGCTAACAATGCTCTGGGAAATTACATTAAATTTCAAAATGATCCCCGCTTTCCCGCGTCGCCCACAGAGACTGACACCAGCGGCACCATTAAGTAGAGGGAAAGTAGCCGTCTTGTTACCGCTGCCTTTACGAGAGCCAGGGATCAAATATTTTTTCACAGTTTTATGTGGATAGTTTCATGAAAATTGATCAGGTCTAAAAAGTCACAGTCCAAATGAAGCTAAGGTTAAAGATAATTTATACATGATATTCCTAATTTTATTCCGAGCCCTTTTATTACTATGCAGGCCTTTATGACTTTAAAGAAAATGTCAGTGGCGGCAAATGACATTGTACTGAATAATCTAGTTATGAGAGAAAAGACATTTAAAACTATTCTGTGGCAGTGTCGCGGGTTCTGCTGAATGCACACTTTTCCTGGGCACAGCTGTCCAAAATTCCCGGCTGTATTTTAAACCTCTCCTGCGTGCGACCGCAGGTAGGAGTTTATCCTCTCCCCGACACATTTTATTTCCCTCGGATTCAAATTCTTGCCTCGGCCTGAAGCTTTGTCGGGGGCCTCTTCCGATCTACGCCTCGGCAAGCCACAGACACGCCAAGCTTCTAGCAAATCAGGTTCCAGAGGAGCCCTGACACCCACAGGAAGGGTGGACAGACACGGCCCAGAACCAGCCTGGTGTGGGGGCAGCCAGGGCCCCGCCGACCACGCGGGCCCCGGCCGCGCAGCCGGGGGACCGTCGGTGGCGCCCCATCTGCTTAGCGAGGCATAACCTCTCCCGAAAGGTTCCGGGCAGGCTCGGTGGGAGGCCGTGGAGAGAGGGAGACCGGCGTGGGCCGGCACGGGCAGCCTCGGTCGCTGCCTGGGTCCTGGCCGCAAGCTTCCCGGGAGAAAGCTCACGGCCGCTGTCCCCCGTCACTGCCGTCACCCAGGCGGGGCGTGAAGAGGACGGGTGACCCGCGGGGTAGTGACCGCTTCTCGGGGGCCACACAGCCCTGCGCGGCCTCCTGCCCTCCGCCCCACCCCTCCAGTCTGCCTGGCCGCTCGGGGCCAGGTTGGCCTTGAGTCCGTTCTGGGGCTGACCCCGGCTCTCCCGCAAGCCTCCCCACCACTGGGCCACACGCGCAAAAGCGGCATCCGCCCCACGTGAACCCAGAGCCAGGGGCGGCTCTTCACCCCACTTCCCAGGCGAGACACAAACAGCTCCGGGAGCGCCGGGCGCTCAGACCCCAGAGCCCCGAACAGGCCGACTCCCCGCTCAGGCTCGCTGCAAGAACAAGCGGACGCTGCCTCCGACGAGGGCCCGGCCCCCGGGCCCACGTGAATGCGGAGGGTCCCCGGGCCGCAGGCCCCCCACAGCAGAGATCATCCCTGGCCATCCACCCCGTCACCAGCGACCGCATGAGGTCAGCGCCCTCAGTCGTTCAGCCGGACTCGGACACTTTACCAGGACGCTACCTTCAACCCTGCCTGCAGACAGGCACACGGGATATCCACACACAAGTACACCCACCCACGGGCTGGGAGCACACGAGTGCGCACACACAGATACACCCCTGGGCGGGCTGAGGGCCCATGCACGTGCACCCACACACGCCTCCCCACTGTGTGAGAGCACGGCACCCCTCAGATAATTGAAGGGAAACGCCATGTCAGCACACAGCCTTCCTCTGGGGCAGGGCTGGGGACTCGGCTCACGGTCCCGTGCTTGCTAGGCAGGGGTTCTGGGGATTGAGACAGGACCTGGCCCTTTATTTCGCTTTAGTTACGTTTCCGACAGGGTCTCATGCCTTCTGCCCGCGGTCAGCCCGGGACCTCCGTCTCTCTACCTTCTTCTCCTCCAGGCACACCTGGCTGATTTGTTGAGACAGGAGCTTGCTAATTTTCACCGCCTCTGGCCTCAAACTGAAGTTCTCCGGATGTCAGCCTCCTGAGTAGCGTAGGCAGGTGTGAGCCGTCTTGCTTGCACCAGTATCTTCCGACACACTGTGTTTCCGCATGGCGTAGGTCGCGTTCGGAAATCCCAAACGGAGTCTGTGGCTTCGGTTTGCTTTCTGCCCAGAAGTTTTCCCCTGGTCCACTCAGCGGGGGCACACAGTGCTGGAGGGGGTGGAGCCCCCCCCCCCGAGGAAAGGAGAGGAGGGGGCTGGCAGGCGGCTGTGTCCCTGGCCCCTTCCGAGGTCCCTGCAGGCCCCCCAGGTGTTTGCCTGGGAGTTCCTCCCTGGGCAGCTGATGTGCACGTGGAAGCACCTGAACGGGAGGTCATGGGCTTCCGGGGGTGCTCACTTCCTTCTCCCGGACGCAACAGGTTCATTAGCGGGGAAGGCCACTCTACTGGGTCTAGCCCAAAGCATCTATCCGTCCAGATCCCACCCAGCTCGGCCAGAATGATCAGACATGTGCCGTGAAGTCCCCCTTCAGACCGCTGACCCATTGATGACGTCCCCCTCGATCACCAACCCATCTGCCTTGCCCCCTTAGCTCACGGGTCCACGGCCAGGTGGCATGCCCAATAATGTGCACAAGTGCCACCTGCATACTAGCAGAGGCTCTGGACTCAGGGCTGCATAGGAAAAGAAGAACATGAACTGATGTCTCCAAGTCTGTCAGGAAACTCCAGTCCTGGTCTCTTTCCCAGGGGTCACCTCACGGAGGGCTCTGGGGACCTTGGCGTTCCTGCAGAACAACTGTGGGGCTCCAACCTGGAGTCGGACGAACCACCGTCTGGTAAGAGTTCCCAGCTCACACTGCCCCGTCCTTTTCCACACACGCCCCTAGGGCGGCCCAGGGCATCCTGGGCCTGAGCTCCTACCTGCTGAGAACTGACAGGAGGGGGAGAGGTCAAAGCTCTTCCTCTCCCCCTCCCTCCTCCGTCGGCCTGAGGAGTGTGCCACCAACCAGGAGCCCAGGGCTCAGACTGGCAGTGCTCCCCCACAGAACATGGAGGACGCCGCACCCAACCCACATGGAGACAGTGGCTTCTCAGAGTTGCTATGGTGACCAAGGGGGGGTCCGGGCCGAGGGCTCTTCTTCCTGCCCCTGGGGGGCACGGAAGCATCAGAGCCCGCGGGGGGCGGGCGGCGGGGGGAGGGTACCGTCTCCCAGAAGCACTTTCTCCTACCAGCTCCTCCCGGTCGTGAGCATCAGCGCTATGAGAAGGTGACGTGCATTCATTCTGCCAGCAAGTGCCAGGAACTTCACGCAACTTCCAAACAACCAATCACCCTTGATTAAGGGCAGATTTCTTCCCATTTAACACATGAACAAGCTGAGATTTAAAAAAGCAACATCTAATAGTGAAAAAATAAAAACTACCAAGTGACTGGAGCCAGGGTGGAAGCCCTCCTCTTGTCGCCTGGTCTTTGGCCACCCCATCACGATGGCCCGGACACCGGCAGACAGAAGGGGGCGTGGCACGGGGGTCTGCCGTCTCTCGACGTAGCACCCTGCAGGGCTTGCGCTCAGTGAATGAATGAACGGATAGAATCCTCCTCCCCAGGGTCCAGGTCAAGATGCCCAATCCACAGAACACCCAGTTGGTATTGATGACTGACCAGCTGGTTGGCTGGCTTGTCAAGGACCGAGTAGTCACTGGGGGGGCAGGATACCAGGTGTAGACTCCCTGACATCCAGCTCCGGGGAAGGTCTCCCCCTCCATGCGGAAGGGAAGAAGGAGCGGCCTTCGGAAGGCCCGGTGGAGAGCAAACTGAATACTCCCCTCCATTCCGGGGAGATCTGGAGTTATTTTGTTTGGCTCTATGGGGGTGTGTGTGTGAGGAGAGAGAGAGACGCGGCATGTCAGCAAAGAATGCTTTAATCAGCATCTGTTCATTCTATCCACGGAATTGGAAAGATGTTTGGTATTCCTCATTCCATTGTCCAGAAGGAAACACCAAACCCAAAAATGCGAAGCCCTGAGCTGGGTCGGAGCTTGCTGATGGGAACCGAATGTGCCAGGGTAGAGAAAGCCACGGAGACACCAGGGGGGCCCTGCTGGGACCCATGGTAGGAACGGCAAGCTGGGTTCTCTGATCGTGGCGGCCACGCGGTCCCCGTACACAGACCACGGGGGGAGAGCCACACACAGAAGAGGCAGCGTGCCCCTCAGATCACCTTCACTGATACGAGGATGACTCTTAAGCCAGCCGTGTCCACCTCTCCAAATTCACGGGGCACTCAGCCCGGAGAGAAGGACAGGCACCTGAGCCGCCCCCTTGACCCTGGCCCGCAGAGTCCTGGCCTGCCTCGTGTGCTCAGCCTCGCCCAGGCACCCTGGACTGTCTGGTGCGGAGATCTTCCCACCGCTGTAAGACATGCGGCCGTGCACGCTCCCCTCGTCGGTGAAGAAACTGAGGCTCGCAGAAGCCAAGTGTCTGGTTCAAAGTCAGCATGGTCGCAACTGCTGGCAGCCGCTTGAAGCCACGCACAGCCAGTACCTCTAACCCTACCGTAAGGTGCGGCGGGCATTCGCCCTGACCACGGCCACCCGGCCAAGCCCGTCTCCTGCCTTCTCCTTTCAAAGCTTCCTTCGGCCCTGCTGTACCCTGGGTAGCCCATCCCTCTGGATCTGAATATGCAGAAAAGAATTTCTGAATGCTTTAAGCATGCAAATATATGACCGAAGAGGAGAGATGTCAATTGCCATCAAGAAATGAGATGCGCTAGGAGGGCCTTCCTAGCGGAATGGAGAGGAATAGTCGGCTTTCCCAGCAGTGGAATCTGTTTGATTTCATATTCTGTTCTACACGGTCATGGTGAAAACTTCTGGGCACATGTACAAGAATAAATCCGCAACACTTATGAGTGTGGAGCCCCAGGTCAGCTTGCCTTGGCCGATGCGCTAGGCTGTGTGGTTCTCAGGACCCACTCCCGTGACTCAGACTCGAGGCTGGGGCCCGGCTTCGCCCCCACTCCAGGGGCCGCAGAGGCCAGAAGCCCCCCCCCCCAGCAGCCCTGGCTCCCGCCGTCATCTTTCCACGTGCAGCAGCACCCCGTTGAGGGGATACTTGGAGCCATGTGATGCCTCTCAAAGCCTGTGTCAGCTCACAGAGAGGCGAGGAGGGGCCCCAGGAGGAGGCTCACCACGTTCACTCACCTCCATTCCCCTCAACACCTCGGGAAGATACCCTTCAGCATGCCAAGAGAGGAAGGCAGGGGTATAACCTGCAGAGAGACCTATTTACCCCAGGGGTATAATATTCCCAAGCTGGTGGGACAAACGGACCCTTTCCCATGTGAACCCCCGTCACCCAGCTTGGAGATCGGTTTTCAAGCTGCTCCTAAATGTCTCCTGCAAGGGAAGCGAAGGACAGTGAGATTACCTCTAGGCATTATCTGAGCACAAAACTGGAATTGCCTATTAAACATTAGCCCGTCATGCCATGTAAGCAAATGTCATACAACTTTTATTTCTTTAAAAATTTTACAACAATCAAAAGCACTATGTTATTCTTCATTAGTTCTGTGGGGAATATTCTAGAAATCCGTAATTGGGGAGATCTGAACATAATCTGGGCATTAGATGCTATTATATAGCATTAAATAACAGTATTGCACATAGAAGCGCGTGTCCCTGCCCTGGGAGATGGCTGCTCAGGTGCCGGGGGCTGGAATCACAGGACAGGGGAACATCGCTTCAGCGGTGCGGAAGGCACAAACCAGAGCCGGGAGGCAAAATGCTACCGAGAGAAGGAAGGTGTGAGAGATCTTTCATTTCAAGTCCTTAAAGTTTTCTCGGGGCCTGTTATTTTTGGGGGGAGGGAGGTGATAGTAAGTAGGGTGGAGGGGAAGCTGCAATTCAGAATTAGAAGGCAACTTCAGGATGACCAATGTGCTCAGAGCAGAAGCTCTATCGAGTGACATGTTTAAAAAACCTAGGTTCTTGCCAGTGTCTGTGGCTCATGCCTGTCATTCTAGCTGCTCGGAAGGCTGATGACTGAGGGTCATGGTTACTTCTAAGTTATTAACAACAAAAACAACACAGAAGTGGAGCTGTGGCCCAAGTGGTAGAGTGCAGGCTTTGAGCGAGAGAGCCTAGAAACAGTGCCCAGGTCCTGAGTTCAAGCCCTCAGACTAGCACAAGGAAAGAAAAAGAAGACTCTCAGTCGACGGCCAAGCGCTCTTGTTCTGGGATGTGCTGACTGGCTGGGCACTTCCTCCCTGGCTAGCCACTTCCAGCAGGCCACGTGACTCACTGTGGGAGCCCAGTTGTGACACCAGCGTGTGTTGTGGCCTGGTGTGTCCCAAACGTCACTCTGAGTATAGCCACCGACATCCCCAGCAAAGACAGAACTCTTTAAACCCTACCCAGAATCGCTCAGCTCTGAGCTGTGTTTTTAAAGTTCCCGTGCTCTTAGCACTCAGTGGACTACAGAAATCAGTGAAATGATGGGATACGTTTGTGTTACCAAAACATCACGCCGGGCCCTGCAGGTGCAGACCATAGAAACAAAAGCAGAGTTCAAGCTTCTTTTGTAGATCATGATCATAATCTGAGGTGGCGTGATGGATGAGACCCGCTGCCGTTCATGTTTCGTTTTCTAATTAGCATTGCTCCTTGGTTTGTGCTGGGTTGAACACACAGCCTCGCGTCTTCCAAAGTAAGCTCGACATGCTCAGAAATAAAGAGTGAATCATTAGTTATCAGTGTCTGTACTGGACGGGAAAACAGGACTGAGAACAACCGGTCTATTTATTCACCAACATAGCTCCTCAGAAATCCAGGAATGAGGAGGAAATCACCTTATAAAACCCACGCACACACAGCCAAGAACTCCCCATGACCTGATTTATAGAGAAAATCCATGGCATCCTTCACGAGCCAAACCCAA
Organism: Perognathus longimembris pacificus; assembly: GCF_023159225.1. Taxonomy (NCBI): domain Eukaryota; kingdom Metazoa; phylum Chordata; class Mammalia; order Rodentia; family Heteromyidae; genus Perognathus; species Perognathus longimembris. Next base: position 3,145,477 of record NC_063162.1, on the reverse strand, counting down.
GAGGAAACGGAATGCAAGCACGCCACGTGGACGGTGACGGACAGGGCGAGGGGTAGCGGGCTGGGGACAGGCTGGCCAACGGGTTCAGACTCCCAGTCACGGCATGGAAACGTCTGGGGATCCAACCGTCGACCCCCAGACGGGAGTCACCCCCCACCCCCCGTGCTGTGCTCCTGAGACCCGCGCACCTGCGCGCCCGGTTCCCGGGCCCCACCTGGACTCCCGGTCCTCCGGCGGAGACCGGCACCCAAGGCAGGTGGACCCGGGCTTCCCTCGGACCCCTCACTCTGGGCAGGCAGCCTGGCCACGCGGAGCTCTCCGGTCTCCGTTCCGGGAGCTCCCCACGGCTGCCGGCTTCTTCCCCTCCGCCTTCGAGTCCCTTCCCCCGGCTGCGTTCCCTGCGTGTCACTTGCCAATAAGCTCAAATCTTCCATGCATCTTCGGATAGCTCAAACTCCTCGAGAACTCCCGAGCCGAGCTAGGATGGACGCCCGTGACCGAAAGGGAACAAACAGCAGCCCTCGGGTCAGAGGCCGGGGGGGCCCAAGGCCCCGGGCCGCCTTGGGAAAGACGCTCTCTTCTGATGGTTTTCTTGACCCAGTGGGACCCGCCTGGACCGGCTACCCACGCTGACGTTCCCCACCCTGGGCTCCTTGCTCACTCTCGTCCAGCTCTGCTGGAGGAGAACGCCACCATTCCCCATCTGGGGCCTGCTTCTGAAGAAAGCGACTGCATGCTTTCCAGCCTCCAACCTTATCCGACTCTGGTCCAGGCAGGAGTAAGCAACACTACCGTGCATGGGGTTGGAGAGCCAAGGCAGCAGTCCTGGCACAGAAGCCTCATTAAACCCGTGGAAAGGACTTTGCTGGAACATTGGCATACTAAAATTCTCCTCATTTTCCAAAATTGCAACTTGTGGGAGCATCTCTGAACTCTCTTGGTTTTCCTTAGGCTTTTCTCTAATAATTTCCTGTGGTGATCTTGTGTCCTCACCTGCCCCGTTCAGTGGCGTCCCCTGATTGGCTAATGGATGAAACCACGGAGGGTAAACAGCTCTAGTCAATTCTCTTGGGTTTTTGAGGTTTGAAGAAAAAAAAAATGAGAGCAGAAACTTTTTCTTCCTCTAAATGCAAATCTTTCCTGTAACACTGTGCCTAATCTACTACAACTAATTAATCTGCTGGAGCCGATGAAATGTTACCTCCGCATTTTTTGTTCCTTGTATACAATTATTGTAACAGGGGTGAATAAATCAATATTCCCAATCCAACTGTAAAAAACAATCAAGAAAAGCAGTGCTTCGCAGGGAGGGGAAAAAAACCCCACCAAATAATATTTATTAACTCTTGTCTCAATCCACAACAGAAGCAAACACCAGTCAGGCATTTTCTGCAAGTGTAATAAGCAAACTCAGATACATGATGGAGGTGGCACCTGCCAATAATTTCACCATTTTACACTGCGGAGTAATTGAAGGATTTAATGAGAAACAAACCAATAAAAATAAATAGACCATGGTAGAGGAGGAGAAACTGATCCGAAATGGAAGTTGCTCCATTGTGAGTTGAGGTTTGTTCTTTTTTTTGTTTGTTTTGTTTTGTTTTTTTGGTCTTTTTTCATGGCTTGGCCAAGGAGGAAAGGAACAGTATCGGGACAGCCCGTCATCTCCTTCTACGGAAAAGGGCCCGCGGCATGTCCTGTCCACAGCGCGCCCTCCTGCCCGTGTCCTGTGGCTCGGCCCCCTCTCAGCACCATGGCGCCAGGGGCCCGTCCCCCCCCCCCCAAGGACGCGAGTCGGAAGGGCGTGGGCCCGAGGGGCCGGGAAGTGCTCGGGGCGGGATGCGGGGGCACATCTCATCCCGCCGGCTGGGCGCACGTGGGGTGGGGGCCGGGGGGAGGCCCGGCCGGCCCAGCTCCAAGCGAGGCCAGACTGGAAAGGGTCCTTGCTGGAGGACCCAGGGGAGTCCGGGAGCCTCCGGAGGAAGAGCTCTGGAAGATGAAGCCACAGCGGAGCGTGGCGGAGTCGCGTGGCACAGGGCGTGTCTGCCCGCGCAGTTTGCGTTCGGCAGGGTCCCTGGTGGAGCCCTCCGGGGAGTGCGCAACATCACCCTTAGGGACGGTGCCCACTCCCAGGCCAGGACGTCTGTGGCCCTCTCTTGTGGGTGGCTGGACCCGCTCACCCTTACCGTTTGCAGGGACAGGCCTTTCCCGGCGAGACCTGGCCGTTGAGGGGAAGTGCACAGCGCCACTGATGTGGTCGAATCCGGAGGCGATCGCTTAATCCAGCCTCTTGAAGAGAGGCTATTTTGGGCGCCGCTGTTTTGAGGCCTCTCTCCCCCTTCACGCCTCCCCCAATACCCGCGCAACTGAGAACGCTCCATTGTAATGAGTAATTGCCTTGTGGGCGTTCTGGGAGCCCGGGGGGCTGGAGGGTCGGCGCGGAGGGCGGAGGGGCCCGCCCGGGCACGAGAGGCCCGGGCGGCGGGCGGGCCTCTGCCCTCGGATCACGGCTGAAGAGCTCTCTTGAAGAGTATTGACGGCCGGAGCCTTTCATGTCCAAACCCAGATCAAGCTCCCGTTACGCTTGCAGCGCGCCCAGGAGGGGCACCGGGTGCTCTCGGTACTTAGTGCGCTGGGAGGCGGCGAGCCCCAGACCCCGGGAAGACTCAGAGCTGGGCTGACGAGCCGGCAGCAGGCAGGCACCTTCGGCGGCCCCTGCCGGCCACACGCCCACTGCCTCACCATGCAGGGGGCCCGGCCCCGAGCGGAGGGGGGCCCCACTCCTGCCTCTGCCTGACCGGAGGAGCAATTGACGCCGTGGACTGTCTCTGAGCGCTGGTCCCCGAGATCAGCTGGCAGGAACTCATCATTCCTCAGGAACGAACGACGAGAGAAGGGGAGGAGGGTGGATTGAAATGGCTCCCTCCTGTCCAGGGCTCTCCTTACGGATGAGCACAAGGCAACAGGAGGGAATAGAGGGAGAGAAGCAGGGGGGCAGTGGAGGGAGCAGAGAGGAAGGGAGGAGAAGAGGGAGAGGAGGGGGAGACCCACGGACCTGGTAGCTGAAAGGCCTATGAATGTTCAGAGTCCTCCCGGAGCCTTTGCGGTTCCCCTTACAGGCACGGCGCCTTCCACGCGGGCTACAGACGCCCCGCGAGCGCTTCTGACAGCCCAGCCAGTTCCAGAGCCTCCCAGGAGGAAAACGATGCTACAACGGGGTGGGCTCGCAGCTGACCCGACCAGCAAAGCCCGGGGCGCGCCGCGGACCGCGTCCATTTCCCTGTGCGCCCCGCATCGGCTCCAGAGGCACTGAGCCACCAGCCGGGGCCCCCAATCTCCTCAGTGAAGAGCCCTAGCACTTTTTTGAGCTGGTCCAGCAAGTCTGCCATTTCCCATCCCTGCAGGGGTTCAGGACTCCGGTGTGACACCGTCCTCGGCTCCAAGACGCGGAAGTAGAGCTGCGCCTGCGCCGTGGGGAGCGGAGGGGGCGTCGGGGATGAAGCCCGCCGGCCGGTGGCCGGACGCAGCCAGGGCCTCCTGCTCTTCTGGGCAGGGCCGCGTCTGTGTGGGCCAGTGGGCTCCACGTCACTGTGGGCGAGGCCAGCCCCTCGGCACCCAGGTGTCTCGGGCTTCAGTCACTGTGACACGGGCCCGAGGGAAACGCAGCACAGGAGGGGGACTGGTGTGAACGATGTCAGCGCTCCGCCCTGGACTCGGTCGCGTCTGGGTAAGGCGGGGGGAGCACCGCGGCAGTGAGCATGCGTGGCAGAGGCTGCCGGCCTCTTCTTTATTGCTACTCTAAGGCGTCGCACAAAGGAGTTACAGCTCCGTAAGTCAGGTTATGAGTACAAGGCTGCTTGGTCAATGTCACCCCTTCATTCTCCCTCCTGTCCCTCCCCACAAGTTACACCACTCACAGTTCTTACATAGTGTACATGGAGCACCATGACTGCCTTTGCTCACTCTTGGCAAACAGAAGGCAGAGACAGAAACGGCGGCGTGGGACAAGCTAGAAGCACCCCCCAATGACCTGCCCCTCTGGGAACTCTTTCCTCTAGCGGGGGCCCCCCCTCCTCAAGCTTCCAGAACTCTCAAAGCAGCACTGATGCCCGGGGACTAAGGTGTCAATGTGTGCAGGGGAACCCTTCATCTCCAAACCATAGCACAGAAAAGGAGCCCACTGGGCAGGTGAGGCTGGGCTGTGGAACAAGAAGAGCAACGATCCGGAAAGGCTTCCTGAGGGCGGAGTCTCCGTCTACCCCACATCTGCATGGAGCCGCTGGGAGGATGGGGGCCGCTGACCCAGCAGCCTCTCCCAGATCCTGGACGGTTTGCTGGGTAGGCTGGCTGGGTAGGTTGGCCAGCATGGGAAACGTCTCCCGGGTACCCACCGCCATGGCAGCCGCATGTCCAGAGTTCTCTAGGAGGTGGTGACGGCGGGGCGTGCCAGGCTTCTTCCCGGCCCTTCGCATTCCTAGCGCCTCCAGACCACCGTGTCCGAGCTGGGCTTCTACCTGCTGCTCCAACCACCAGTGCCGGCAGAGCCGAGTGCACGCACTGCGGAAAAGTAATGCTGGAAACAGAAAAGCTGCCTCCCAAGGCTGAGCAGCCCAGGAGCCCGGCAAGGCAGGGACAACCGACGCTGCACGCTGCCTCCTGGGGCCCCGCAGGGAGTCCCCGGGGAGGAGAATAGCCACACACGTAAGCAGACACATGTCAGACCCTCTGGAAATTGGGGGGGGGGGGGCGGGGGAAGTCATTCCACCATCGCAGTAGGTATTTGCACAAATACTGGCACTGTTCTATAAGAACAACAAGAGTGAGATTTAAGGGTAAGAAAGTTTCCACTATCATAGTAAAAAAACAAACAACAACAAAAAAGCACTCTTTTTCTCCATTGGCCAGAATCGAATTTGCTACTTCATTACATAGTCAACATTGTTCCTGCCATCGTGGCTCCCATGTAACTGAGGCTAGGGCATAGCAGCCAGGGTGACAGGCACACAAGCAGGGAAATGTGTCCAGGTGTGGCTGGGCCTTTCATGAAATGAACGCAGTTCACTTTGCTTCCCTAATGTGCTTTTACAAGGATGGGTGGATGGATGGATGGATGGATGGACGGACAGATGGATGGAAAGACAGAAAGATACTCTCTAAAGTTGTAGGGAAAATATATAACTTAACATCCTGACATAAGATTAAAGAGTTTTCAGATTTTAAATATCTCAGCATGTCCCCACAAGCAGAATTTTCCTCCGTCTCTGATTTACTGGGTTTTGTTGATTGTATGTGACACTAGCGCGTTAATTCAAAGGGGAGATTCCTGGCCCGTAGTGCCAATAAGGCAAGACAGCACTGCCTGTGGGGCGGGGCATCTGTGGTCAGAACCCCTCCCCTCAGGACCCCACTGTCTCCCATGAAGCCCTTCTGTCTGGGCACCAGCTGCCTTCCTTGCTCAGTTGGGGTGAAGAGGCGTATCCAGTAGAATCGTTACACTACTTTTCTTATAGCCTTAGAACAATCCAGAAGTCCCTCCTCCTAAGACTAACAAACTGAAAACAAAGTAAAAACCAGGAAACTTCTCAGACTGGACCACATGTTCATTTATTCATGAATTCATTCATTCATTCATTTGGTAAACCGAATCAGTCATTTATTGCAGCAAATGCTGAGCAACCGGAAAGGAGACAGCAATTCTAGTTTTCAGAGCAGCTGACTGGAGGGAGGGGTGGGATGGGGAGCTATGGAGAGCTTTGCCCTTCATAGATAGAATTTGGCTTCATAACTAAAAGAAAGGAGGGATACTGGGGAGACAAATCAAAAATACAAAAGTATGTAAATTTTTGTTTGTAATGGTTTGTTTGCTCACACTGGCATGTGTTTTCTGTTTTGTTTTGTTCAGCTAGTGCTCTATCACTTGGGCCATGTGTCCAGTCTGTTTTTTGCTGATTATCTCCAAGATGCAGTAGTCTTACAGACTTTTCTGCTCAGGGTGGCTTCCTCAGTCCTCCAGGTCATAGCTACCTGATCTCCTCTTCCCAAGTAGCTAGGATTATACTCGTGATCCACTCATGTTGGCTTTACTATAGTTTGTGGTGGTTGTTATTCATTTCCTCCATGAGAGCAGGTAAGAGATGATAGTTAAGTAACTTGAGTGCTTTAAAGTATTACTGTTCCAATGTTTTCCCATTCCAGAGACACCTACAAAGAAAAAGAAAAACTAGAAATAGCTTTCCAGTAAGAACCTGGGTGTTGGAGAGTGAACAAACCCAAAATATAATGTATCTCTGGATGAAGATGGCATCTCAAAACTTACGGAAAGCTATAGAACAGCAGAAGGGGGAAAGTGAGAGTGAAGAAGAGGCTGATCTGCTGGAAGTACAGAGCATGCACGTGTAAACTGCCACGGTGACGCTCTCTGAACCATCAACTTGCACTTAAGTGAATGACACGCATGTGAAGCGGGTCGTGTTGGAGGGGTGAGGGCACTCATGAGCAGAGGGTGACGGAGGTGAATACAGTCCAAAGGCTTCGTGCACACGTGTGACAAGGAAACCAGGACGCTCGCTGGGATTGGTTCAGGAGGAGAGTAGGGAGTAGGATGGAACGAGACGGAGGAGGTGAGTCTGATCAAGGTACATCGTACACATGCGTAGCCACACCAAAATTAGAACGCTTGGCTAATAACGCTGACGTTAATAAAAACATGTAGAGAAAAAGAGCCTGGTCAGCTCTGTCCACCCCACTGTCCTCCCCTCCCCCCCGACCCTCCAGGCTCCTACACGAGTCACTAGCAGACAAATGCGGAGATGCAGGCTCACTTCCACTCGTCCTGGTGACCCGGGGGTTGGCAGCAGTATCAGACACATCCAATGCACTTGTGTTCATTCACTGACGGCCACTCTCATTCCCCGGGCTTGGTGATAATCAGCTCTATTACACCACACGGAGTGGAGGTCATAGGAAAAGGTCTCCAGAGTGGCTTTTGAGCTCCGATTCCTCTAATGACCTTCATAAACAGCAAGGCTCTGATTCTAAGGCAGGCCTGATGCTTGGTGTATGTTGAAGGTCATCAGAAAGGTCCATAGTGGCCACAAGCTGGAAAGGTAGCCCGTTATCCTAACAGCACAGGCCTTCGACGGCAACGTCCTCCTCGGCCATCCGTCGCAAGGCATGGGGGCTCCTCGCGAGGAGCCTGATCTGTTAGGGTAGACACGGTCTCTCCTCTCCACCACCCCCAGAAGGGCTGACTGACAGGCTCCCGCAAGGGACAAAAACTGCAGGAAGTAGCAGCTATTTATCCCAAGTCCAAACTTGAGCCTTCTGAGAAGAGGAAGAGACTCCCACCCTTCATTCTGATCTGTTAAATGGGTTGGTTCATAGTCCGTGATTTACAGAGAATCACCTGGGGAGAAGATAAGCCCAGAAGCAGAGAGAGAGCATGTGGTACCAGTCAGGCAGGTACACACAGAAGAGAGGAGAGAGGCCCAGGACCAGGGCTGGCTGTAAACAGCTAACAGGCAGATCAAGTCACTGCTTTTCTCACACCTCAATGCCAGTGGCCACAGGAAAGAAACTGGGCCTATGCTCGTGGACACACAGATGCCTACAATCTAAACGATGAGCAAGTTTCCTTCCTGAGACGATCTCCAGAAGATTCCTACTCCTCCAGTCACCCTCCGCCATCCCAAGAGTGCCCTGCACACCTCATTGAGCTGAAGTCTCCAGGTTCCAGCCCTTGCTCAGAACCAACATGCATGACTCTTTTTTTTTTAATCTGGAGGACAATATTGTTGGCTTGCCAGACTGCTCTGAAGCAAACACACAGAGTTCTGTGACAGACTACCTTGGCTTTGTCTTTATTCGTAATTGCAGACCAGCAGCACTGCAAGTGTATTTGGCTTACATAACTTAAACAAAAAGATTATAGTAAGCATAGAATTCGGAGCTTTCTGTTCAGAATGGTGGCATCAACAACTTTTTTCCCTCCTGAAAGTGAGGTTTAAAAAAAAAATCTATAAATGTTCAGCATTGAAAAGGTATATAAAGCAAGTTTTAGAGCACATTTTCTAAGACAAAATGTGAATCAGGAAGTGGTAGCTGGAAACACAGGTGGAAACATCAAAGCCCAGGGGCTTTGGGAGGGAGAACCGGCAGCTGGGATGTCAGGAGGCTGGGAAGAACACAGTGCGCGCAGAGACCATGGGTGACAAAAGGCACGGATGGCCCTTGGGCATGAAAGGAAGAGATCGGCTCTCAGACAAACATCCACCTCTGAGAACAGACTTAGAAGCTAGACACTTACTATTCACACCTGAGGAAGTTCCCCTGAAGAATTGAAATAAACTATCTGGGGAGAATTAGGCAATTACGAGGATATTTCTGACCTCAAGTAAGCCATTCATAGTCTGGCAAGGTTTTATTTTTCCCAATAGATGATTCCCCCTCCCAATTAATACAAATCAAACTTGGAAAACAACAAATAACCCCCAGACATCTTTGCTACATTCTACCATTAAATAAGATTAAATGGCCCAGAATGGCCAGAAAGATAATTTGGTAAATAAAGATGAAAAACGCCATTGCCAGAGGAAACCGCAGCACTGTACAAAGAATGAAGATCTAGATTTTTTTTTAATCCAGAAAATGTATAGATTATTCTACTAGGAAAAAAAAAAGAAAAGAAACGGAGACAAGCTGTCAACAATATGCAAGGAACCAGTCCTGGAGATCTCCCTAGAAATAAGACCAAAGTAGAATGGAAAAAGAACAAGGACCAAGAAAGATTTCTAGAAAATGGGAAAATCTGTTGAATTTTTATTTCTTTGGAAGGTGAAGCTGTGAACTTTTTCCAAGAAAGAAAAATCGACGACAGAGCCAGAAACTAGATAGGAGTGCTATCAAACAGTCCTCACCTCCAACTAAACAAAAGTAGTCCAAGGAGGGAAGGAAGAAAGCAGAGAAAAGGATAATGAAAGTGAGCTCTCCCCAACTGGAGAAACACATAGAATGTATGTCAACCATGAGAGCTTTATCAACTAAACCAAAACAGTTTTATAAGATAGACAAGTCATCAGCATGGAACCAAGACGCTAACTGAACCAGGGAAGAGAAGGGTGGAATGCAGATTGTCTGCCAAGAGAGAAAGCACCGGCCTGACTGCATACTTCACACCCAGCTCTGCCAGAAGCCACTGGAACGGTGTGTTCACAGGGACCACGTGCTCCTCCGCCCCACCCCTCAAGGTCACTCCCAAACCACCACGGAGTAGAGACGGCAGAAGCACATTCATACTTCCTTCACAGACAAGGGTGTTGGACATTTCTTCATGCATGAATTACCGTACGCAAGTCTTCTTCTGAGGACTGTCTGCTCAACTTGTTTGTCCATTTATTAATTGTATTATTTGTTCATTTTCTGTTGTTTTCACTCTTTGGTGTATTGTGGATATGTGTCAAAGCTCAAAAGAGAAATATTCATAATCGTGCTTATTGCTGCTCTGTTCACAAGAGCCAGACTGTGGAGAAGCCAAGGTTTCCTACAGCTGATAAATGGATAGAGAAAATGAAGTGTTATTCAGCCAAAAATAAGAAGGAATGAGAGACCATTGTGCTGAGCGAGATAAGCCAAACTCAAAAAGCCAGTTGTCATATGTTCTTGCTCATTGGTAAGAGGTAGACCTAAAATAACAATGCTGATGATTAATAATAATATTAATAACAATAATGACACATAACTGTAAAAACTAGATTCCTATGGGAGGATCAGTAAGAGTGGGAGGGAGGAAGGAAAGTTACTGAAAGTACCAAAGAATGTTACATGTATGTTTGTGTGTCTTCAAATGCATACTTACACACACACACACACACACACACACACACACACACAACTCACCAAATGCCTTTTCAAAAGGGGGTAGGAGGAGAGGAATGCAAATATAAATTGAGGTTATAAATTTGTTCAAAGTTCACTGTATGCATATATTAAATTAGCAAAATGAAACTACTTCATATTATTGATGTTCACAATTTCCAAAATAAAGCAAATTGCAAGCAAGCTTATAGAAAGCTTAGTTTGAAAGCAGATTTTTAGGGAGTTATTCAATTATAGAAGAAGAAAATAAACCAAGAACCAGTGAGACCCTGACAGCAGACGTCAGCCCGCTCACCCAGGAAAGCCCAGTGTCCACGCAAGGGACTCGGGAAGAGCTGAAACGCACTCTGGGGAGAAGAAGGGGGTCAGTTTTACACTAGTGTCATGAACATTGTATGGAGCTACTCAGCTTCAACTGGACATCTAGAAAAAAATACAATTACAGCAGAGCACGCATTTCTACAGCGAACATGGCTTTCAGAATTGTGGCAATGTAAATGGTTCTGAAACCTCGGCATACCCATTTAGACAAAATTCCCTGGTGATGAGCTGAACCCGTATCAGGCAGTAAACGCTCTAACGTCGATGAGGAAAGGAGAAGGGCAACTGGCAAATCTGAGACGTCGGAGAAGGACTGGAGGAAGCGTGAGGGAAAGGGGAGAGGGTCTTGAAAAAGAACTGTAATTGTGTTGCCTGATTCTTGAGTCTGTGCACTTAAAATGATGAATTAACCGAACCAGAGCAAGGGAATGTTAGCTTATGCAAGACACACTGAAAGTTAAATCCAGAAATAGAAATAAATATTTGCAACTGATTTAGGAAGCAAAAATAAATGTATAGAAAATGAAGTGTGATGGTCCAGCAACCGTGGAACCAAGACGCAGAACAAAATCAGAAGTAGAATTCATTTGCGTTATGAACCTGTCCAGAATATTCACCGTCGTTTTAGTCTCGGTTATATTAATAATAGTTGTTCCTAATTTTCTTTTTTTTTTTGAAATACAATATTGGTTGTTAACATCATTTGATCGAGAGATGCCTGGGAGAATAATAAAGCACACTGTGCGTGCGCACGTGCGTGTGTGGTGTGTGTGTACGTGTGTGTCAGTAAGGGTGTTCCCAGGGTGTGTGGCACATGGTTGCTACCAATGAGATAAGACCCACCCTGGTCATCAGTGGCTGACGAGACAAACACCAGAAGGAGGAACCTGGGAGCTGCACCCCTGCGTCTCTGCTTCCTGACCACCATGAGGTGAACAACCTCCTCTGCACACGCCCCTGCCGCCGTGTCGCTCAGCCTCACCTCTGCACACGCCCCTGCCGCTGTGCTGCCCAGCCTCCCCTCTGCACACGCCCCTGCCGCTGTGCCTGCCCAGCCTCCCTCTGCACACGCCCCTGCCGCTGTGCGGCCCAGCCTCACCTCTGCACACGCTCCTGCCGCTGTGTGGCCCAGCCTCACCTCTGCACACGCCCCTGCCCTGTGCGGCCCAGCCTCACCTCTGCACACGCTCCTGCCGCCCTGCCACTCAGCCTCACCTCTGCACACGCTCCCTGCCGCTGTGCGGCTTAGCCTCACCCCTGCACACGCTCCGGCCCTGTGCGGCCAGCCTCACCCCTGCACACGCCCCTGCCGCCCTGCCGCTCAGCCTCCCCTCTGCACACGCTCCGGCCCTGTGCGGCCCAGCCTTACCCCTGCACACGCCCCTGCCGCCCTGCCGCTCAGCCTCCCCTCTGCACACGCTCCGGCCCTGTGCGGCTCAGCCTCACCCCTGCACACGCCCCTGCCGCCGTGCCGCTCAGCCTCACCCCTGCACACGCTGCGGCCCTGTGCGGCTCAGCCTCACCCCTGCACACGCCCCTGCCGCCCTGCCGCTCACGCGGCCCAGCCTCCTCTCACAATGGTCCTGCGCCAACGTCGCCTGGGATGCAGAGCCACTCGCTGCCACCTTGTGAATGACGTTCTGCCGTTGAATCTCCACGGAGGAAAGCGCAGAGGCCACATGTTCACCGTCCTCCCGGGAGAGTCCCCCCGACCTGCGAGCTGGCCGTGGCGACCTTGGCCGCGTTGGACGGGGCCGGGTGAGACGGTGGCTACAGAGCAACACATCGAGGCTCAAGCACAGCAACGCTGGTGTTGCCCGCCCCCCCCCCGCGGGCCTTGCCCTACGCTGATGGAGACACGAGGGACCAGGCCGTCCATCCTTCCTGTCGGTCACTCCCCAGCTCAGCAGTGGCCTTGGCCTGGAAATGGCACGCCTCGCTCCTCTCAAACTCAGAGCTCTGAGCCACCTGGAACTGCACGGAAGGCAGAAAATGGAAATGACCTGACCTTGTGCCCAGAGAAAGGAGCCTCCTGGTGACACTCTTAACAGCGTCCACCTAGAGCCACAGCACAAAACACAGAAACCGCGTCCCAGTGACCACAGCCAGTGACAACACCTTGTAGAAACGGGCTCACTGTGCCCAGAAAGGCTGGCTGGGCCCAGTCAAGCCCAAAGATTTTGTCCATGAATGTCTATTTAGGCCATGCGGCTCAAACTAAGAAGAAGGCATCCTGCTGCGGAAGATACTTTCTGTTCCCCCAAACCATTGGCGCCTAGGGAAGAAGACCCTAGCTAGCGGGAAAGCCAGAGACCGGAGATCTGAGCTGATCTCAGGTCGGCTCCGGGTCTAAGAAAGGCTGTCTTGACATGTACAGGGTTGGAGTGCGGCCGCCGGTAGCCAACAGCATCGTGTAATTCCATTAGGGTGTTAGATTCAAATGCAGAATTAGCTGTTGCCTACGCAGAATTATGTTAAACACGGACCCGACTGAAAATCAATATTCTGCTTAAGTAACTGGCCCTCCAGTAATTTAATGAAGCTAAATTGCATTAGACCATGGCAAGGTGGAGGGGACCGTTCCGTCTCAACCTTCCCATTGTGCGGGGGCCGTACAGCTCTGTGCCCGAAGAGAAATGAAACGCATACTCATTTCTGTCCTGAATTTGAAACTGTGCTTTCTCAACAAGATTACCTGTTTCTTTAAAGTTAGAGTAAATAATTTTCTGTCCTATAATTAAGGAAAGAACTAGAGAGTAGCAGGACAAATTGCTGGTGGAATATTAGAAAATAATGCCTTTCTTAAATCTGCAAGAATGAAACTTGGGGAGGAATGATTAGGAATGGTGAGATTCGTTAATTGGAACATATGTATTAAAATTTAATTGTAAAGGCTTCAAGTTGATATGGTAATTAATAGGCTCCAATTTGAATTAAGACTGCAAAGCAAATGTGAAGATAATGTCTTAAAATGTGCCTAAAGTTATTTTTTAAGAATAGCATTAATCTATAACATTAGTCCAGGTGTAGTTTTCTTTTTCTTCTTTCTTTTGGTGTGTGTGTGTGTGTGTGTGTGTGTGTGTGTGTGTGTGTGTGTTGCGAATGTTAGAACAACAGTAAGTTTGAAGTTTGCCATGCTCAGAGCCCTTCAATTTAATACCTAGAATGGACATCTTCTCATTTATGATTCTTCTACAGGAACTTCAAGGTTTCCATACAGTTGGAATGCATTCATTAAGACACTCTAACCACACAAGTTTATGCTAAAGATGATTGACAATTGAAAGGTTTGCTGTTACCCAATTTCCAAGTTATTGGCAACTCATTTATTTATTATTCAGCAGCAAACTTCATCTATATGAAACACTTCACAGACTCATGTCCAAAACTCGAAATTACCGTGACAATGATTGCATGTTGCTTAGGATGAGATAATATGAAAGCCTGAAATTTTTCCTTTATAAAGATGCCAATTTAGATATTCTGAGACCCAGGAAGTTTTTCCAACCATGTAGGCGGGTCACCATCTTTAAGAAATCCCATATTTCTGAATATATAGTTATTAATTAGCACTTATCATTGGCTTTCCAACCTCTCACATTTTTCTTAATTTCTCAGACTGGAAAGGATATCAACAGAGAATCAAAAGGCAAGTCATTATTGAGCCCCCCAAACCTCAAGCCCCAATCCTTCATCTCTAGTCATCCAGCGGCCACAACAACCAACGCAAGGTGAAGGTCATGATGGGCACCCTCCAGACCCCTCGGAAGCTACAGAACGAAGGCCACGTCTGTTCTCAAGGCGGCTGCCATGACACTTTAGCTCCTTATGGACGTACCTTTATCCGCACAGAATACAGTTGGCCTTCTGAGTTGATTTCGACACCCCTGGTTTCAACCAGTGGACCCAAAATAGGTTGTAAAGCCTGTGTTTGCACAAAACACGAATAGACAATTTTCCTTTTTTGCCCTCTAAACAAGACCGTGTGAAAGCTATTTGCCTAACATTTGCATTAAGTATCATAAGTAGCCTAGAAATGATTGAAGAGAGGATACAAAGGGGTGACAGGCAGCTTCCACTCCGTTTTCATGTAAGGGACTATCGGTGCTTTTTCAATCCAAGAAGCTCACGGGAACTGTCCCTCTGCAAATGGACAGACCTGACGCTGAACAATGACTGGTCCCCCTACACCAGGGATTCCTCACCAGTGAAAAATAGTTTGGAGACATTTAGTCATGAAGGAGAGCAATAGGGAAGAAAGAGGGAAGAAAGTTCTGGACCTTCCCACATCGTCCTTGCCTGTGGACTCCAGCTGTATCTCCCCATGGCCACGTGAGCACCAGATACTTCCTGGCCAGGTAAGATCCTCAGGTGCTGCTGTCATTGACACATTTCCCGGGAGCCCAGCAAGTCCCGCCCATCCGCCACCCAAGACCAACATGTGGAAGGGGCCGCATGGCGGATGCCAGGCGCCAGGAGCTCCGGCGTTCTGGGACAGGCGCCGTGCAGCCCGCCCTTCCTGTCCCGGCCTCCTGGGGACGCCATCAGCAAGTGGCAGAGCTCGGCGTTTGCAGCGGTGGAGGTTGGAGCTGCTCCCTTCGGGAGGCCCTGCGGTGCAGTGCGGAGCAAGGTCACCTCCTGCGTGGCGGTGATTCGGATGCCCGGGTGGGAAATGGGAACGTGTCTGAAAGCCGGACGGTCTCGTTCCTCTTCGCTCTGCCCCGGGAGTCACAGGGGTGACCGTGCCTGTTTTCCAAAAGCAAAACGAAGCAACGTAGGGAGAAGGAAAAGCAGGAGAGAAAGGAGAAACCTTCACCCCGTCCTCCACTTCAGTAGGTATTTCGAGTGAGAACCACTGCAATTCTACTCAACAATACCAGTTGACAACTACAATTACTTTGTAAGTGACAGGGTGTGAAATGTAATTGTGTACACAGAATCCTGGAACAAAAACAAATGGCTCGCATATATTCCAAAATGTCTACTGCCAAGACTAATTAAAAGAATCAAATTAAACAACATATTCTCGTGTACCTGCTGTTTTCGATGAGTAAAATCCAAGATGGACAAAAAACACCATCTCAGAATGTGAATTTCAGGGTCTCCCCTGGGGCTGTCATTGAGAGAGAGTCAGGCTCTGCCCCTTCGGCCATGCCTCCACTTTAGCCTTTGGCTGGTGATTTTGAAAGCAGAGCTTAGACTTTTCTGCCTCGGCTGGCTTTGAGTCAGATCGCCCCGGACCTCAGTCTCCTGAGCAGCTAGGATTCCAGCTCTCGGCCTCTGCTACCTGCCTTATGGGTAGGACAACTTCCTACAAAAGTGGCCAGTGCACGAGGGCACCTGACAGCAAAGATAAAGCCATACATGGCCAGTAACGACAATTACCTTACAGCCGGCACGGTGGTTCCTGTCTGTACTGCTGGCTACTCAAGGGGATGAGAGAAGGAGGAGGAGGAAAGGTCAAGGCCAGGCAGGGTGACATGTGTCTAAGACTCCATCTCAAACAACTAAAAACTTGGGTGCAGTGCCATAACCCATCAGCTCAGCTATCTGGGAAGTGCAGATAGGAGGACTGTACTCTGGGCTGGCCCAGGCAAAAAGTCAGACCTTATCTGAAAAACAAAAAGGAGGAAAAAATGGCTGGAGATGCGGCTCAGGAGGTACAGTACCTTGGGCTGGGAATATGGCTTAGCGGTAAAGTGCTCGTCTCGTATACATGAAGCCCTGGGTTCGATTCCTCAGCACCACATATGTAGAAAAAGCCAGAAGCGGCGCTGTGGCTCAAGTTGGCAGAGTGCTAGCCTTGAGCAAAAAGAAGCCAGGGGACAGCACTCAGGCTCTGAATTCAAGCCCCAGGACTGGCAAAAACAAAAATAAAATAAAAGAGGTACAGTACCCACCTAACCAAAGCTAGGCCTTGACTTTCAACCCAAGTATTGCCACCACGCAAAAAGAAAAGAAACAGCAAGTGATGTGACATCCACTTGTAGGAGTTCTGCCATATGTAAATGATTTTTGCGAGATCTTATCTGAAAAATAGGAAAATGGTTACGACATACATAACCTTCAGTGAGAAGATGGCATAACAAAAAAAATCATTTCTAAGGACCAATCTCAACATATTTAAAATATAGATAAATGAGACTACGCGTATCGAGTTGTTAAGGGAAAGAAATGAGGTTGTGGACGGTTATGCTTTGGACGTGATTCCCACTGGTAAAGCGTCTTTAATAGAGCCAAGCCACCATGATCGCAAGTGAGCTCTCCTCACCGTCACCGGGAAGGTGTAAAATCTCCTCAGCACTGGCATCAGCGGGTGTGGACTCTCGATCACTTTCCTGGATACAGGATAAAATAGAGAGGGGTTAGCTAACCCCCTCCCGATAGCGGTGAGGACACGGAGGCACGCGCCACGGCAAGCGCTGGCCTACTGCAGTATCCGCGGCCTTTGGCAGGCTCCGCCCTGGGAGGGGACGGGGAAGGATTTCCTGGGGAGCTCGGGGTTCACGGTGATCCCCCCCCCGTGACAGACCCCAGCCCCAGAGCCCCTGAGGTGCCACCTGCCACCCACTGAAGCCGAGTCGTCCTGTGCTCAGACCCCAGAGACCCGTGTGCGGTGCCCCCCCCCCCCGGGCTCTGCCTCCCTCTGCATCCGGAAACGTCACAGATTATGAATTGTTGCTGCCATTTTTTCAACAAAAAAATGACCACAGCTGCTGGGGCTGGGAAGTGAAGGCGCTTTGCTCCCACGCGCTCCCAGCTGGCCGGGCCGTGGCGGGGGGAGGGGGGAGCGGGGGGGCGGGGAACCAGCGCCTCGGGTCCTCAGTCCCGCCCCGCACGGACAGGAGGGGGTGCTCAGATGCCCTGGAGCCTCCTGTCATGGCGGGCAAGACGCTCGCCTTGGAGAACAGAGGCGCCGCTGTCCTCCGTGAGCCGGAAACCCGGATATTCGCAGTGTGGGCGAACCTGTCGGCCTCTGGAGGTTTGGGGAGAGAGACACCTCCAGGGCGGGGGGGAGGGGCTGGGGGGTGGAGTCAGAGGTGGCGGGTCCCCATGTGAGCCCCTCAGGGCTCGGATGGGTTGGTGGTTTTTTTTTTCCCACCATCAAGAAAAACTCCAGTTTTCCATGGAGAACTCTGGGCGCCGTGTCACGGTTATGTCACCGAGTTCACGTGCTATTACATTTCGTGTTCTATCAAATTTCATAGAGTTCACGAAAATGTTTTTGGACATCTGGATGTTATGTTGTAAAGCGTGTGGGTCACGGACGTGTTAGAAGCGGGGGGCAGGGAGGGGTCACGACTCGCCCCCCCCCCCCAGCAGCTGCCACCTCCTCCAGGGTGTAGGCAGGAAGCTCCTGAGAGTTCCTTCACTGAAACAGCTTTGTGGAGTCTCAGGCGCTGCACACACACACACACACACACACACACACACACACACCAGGGACTGTAGATCTAGCCACTGGCAACGCATGGTGTGCACCCAGGACACGGTGGTGTAAACAAAGAGATGCTTACGAGTCGCAGGGACTGAAACCTGCATAGTGTGCGTGTATGTGTGCATTTGTGTGCTTGTGTGTGCGTGTGCATGCACATTTGTGTGCGTGTGCACGTGTGTGCGTGTGTGTGCACACATGCACATTTGTGTATTTGTGCTTGCATGTGTGTGCGTGTGTGTGTGTGCGCGTGTGTGTGCATCTCCCTGCCCATTTGGTGATAGAGGAAATGATTCCCCCTTGGGGTTTTCACGCAGCGCAGTGTGTGTGTGTGTTTCCGAGGTTCTGCCTGGCTGGGTAGTGTTTCTCCTCTCCCCGGGTCCCATGTATGTGGACCCTACTTCTGTCAGATGCCCCTCTCCCCCTTCTTCTCCTTCCCGTGCATTCTCACCAAGGGCGGCTGTCAGGGCTGAACGTTGCAGCCCATGAGCTGGCCCAGCTGCACAAATTATCGTCTCTCCAGTAACTCAAACCAACAATGACTTCATCTCCAAAACCTTCAAGTAACACAGGTCAGAGCATGAGTGGGGACGAAAGTAATGGGGTTCCCAGAGAAGTGGAACGTGGGTGGGTGTGTAAACCATAAACCACAGCTGGGATGAGAAACAGAGGCACGGCCACACTGTGCGATTTCAAGCCTCTCTCCCCGGAACTGGCAAGCTTCCTGGAAAATTAGCAGAATGGTCCTGAGATGTCCTATCCCACGTGACGGAGTGAGTGGACATTTTACAGAAGCATGAAGAAGGAGCAGGGGACAAAACCCAAAATACACGATTTAAATAAAACCAACGTGTGTGTGTGTGTGTGTGAGCAAGACCTTCTTAAATGAGCTCAGCTGAGGGCATTTTAAATATTTATATGGTAAATAAAATCTCCATTCTAATTAGGAAAGCAACTAATCTCACCTGGTTAATAACGGAGACGTGGGTGTTTTCTTTTCCTGATTTGAGTTTCTGCTGACGTGGCTTCCGGGCTCTAGAGTGGGGGTACGATGGGAGCGCGCGCGTCCAGGCGGCTGGGAGGGGACCCGTCCTGACGCCGTGAAGGGTTGTGCATGCTGTTCTGTTCAAGGTGACGGACGGGGACAGCCGTGGAGATGGCAACCTGCACGGCACGAGCGGGCGATCTCCCGCGCGGACGTCGGTGGGCGCCCGGGCTCCCGGCCCGCCCTCGGGGGGGGGGGGGGCGCTGGGCTGGGGCCCTCGCCGCCTCGTGCCCGCTCCCTCGGAGGCGGGACGCCGCGCCGGCCTGGGCGCTCACCGGGCTGGCGCGGGTCTCGTCTGCCTCTCCCCCCCACCCCCCACCCCGCTCCGTGTGAGGGAGACGCGGGCGGGCGTCGGGTATGGGTGCCAGGCCTTGTCGGAGGGAGAGGGCCGCGGGGGGCCGCGGGGGGCCGCGGGGGGCCGGAGATGTGGCCGTGGCCCAGGCAATCGACGGCGCGGCAGCCCTGGGCTCTGCGCTTCCTCGCGGGTCATTCGCCGCCCTCAGCCATGACCCCACCCTACCCCCCCACCCCACCCCCACCGTGCTGGTGGGCCTCACCCACGGCCGCGTCCTCCCAGGCTCCCGGTCACCACCCCACCCGGGACACGGAGGCCGCCTGGCTTCCCCGGCCCCCCAAAGGGGGAGCCCCGACCCCTGGGTCCATCTCCCTGGAGACCCCCCCTAGGAGCACCTGGGGTGGCAGCCCGAACCCCACCCCTGGGAAGGGAGGGGCAGCGCCAGTCTGGAGAGCGCAGAGCCTGGCAGGCGGGCAGCCCGGGGCTTGACAGAAGGACAACAACAACAACAAATAGACAAACATCTGCAGAACTCTAGTCCTTCTTTAATCAAGACCACATGGAGGGACACTTGCTATGGGGCAACGTCTTCCCTTTCTTTCTGCTACCAGCTAGGAGAGGAGGCCGGGGCCTGGGAGGCGTGTTTGTCCCTTCTGGAAGACCCCTGCCAGGCCGGTCCCTGTCTCCCCCCTGCTGCCTGGGCCACGGTGGCCGCTCCGTGCTCCACAAGGCCGGGACCCTCGCTCACGGGCTTGCTGAGCCCAGCGGCCCACCGAAGGGGCTCCACGCTGCCCTAACCCCTCCCCGCAGGTGGGGCAGCAGCCCAGCCCCTGGTAGTCCAGGCCCAGGGCCCCCCCCCCAGCCTGGCTAGTCTGTGGCCGGCTTTGGGGAGGGGCCGCCGGGCGGCGGGTGGGTGGGTGGGATAGGAAGTAGGTCTGGGAGCCAAGAGGAAGGAACTAGAAACAAGCACTTAACATCTATTTAGAGTCTGCAGGCATTTGTGCCAGCCACCCTCATTACTGTTGAAAAGATGCAAATGTGGTGAAATCATCAACGGCATGGCTCCGGGCTGTTTCCGAGCACCCTGATTCGGAACAGGAGCCGAGGCAGCCGCGCGAGGCTCCGCACGGCCAAGTTCATGTTGCTCGGAGGTAGCCCGGAACCAGACTCCACCGAGAGCCGCCAAAGAGGGCTTGTCATCTCGGGGAGACAGTTCATCCAGCCCAGGGAGCCAAGGAGGAAAAAAAAAAGAGGAAGAGCAGAGTCCTTGAGGCTGGTTACACGGAACAAAAGCCAAGCCCACCGGCGCGGGCGGGAAGGGGCGCGGGCGTTGTCCGTCCCGCAGAATGAAAGGCACGGGAGGCCGCGCTATCTTTCCGGTGCTGTTTTAACATCCGCGTCCGATGTTCTTTCAGACGCTCAAGAATACACTTCCCACAGAGGAAGGGCATAAGCACAGCTCTTGATTTTCACGTGGGGCCCGCTCCTGGTGAGTCACCGCGGCGGCGGCGGCGGGAGCCCGGGCCCGGCGAGCGACTTCACGGGGCGGGGATCTGATCTGGCTTCCCCTCACCTCTTACCCCCGTTCCAGCTGGCACGGGTCCGGGGACGAAGTAACCAAAGGGTTCAGCACGATTATAGATTTCATGCAGGAAATTAGTCTCCGTGCCTGCACCAGAACAAGTTTCTTAAGGGAGGCAGCTCCAACGAGACACAGAGCGCCAACTGCCCAGAAACGCACTGTTTCATCCATTTGCTGAGTATAAATTATATCTCAAAACTCAAGCCTCTAGGGTGAGGACATAAAGTGGCAGTTGGGTCAAGAGCTCTGAGCAGTGTGATACAAGAAATCTATACAATAGTTTATTGTGTCTTCTTGTATAGTGAATTTAAAATAACGTGAATAGGAAAGCAAAAGCATACAGAGGGTCCAGGCTGCCATTGATTGCTCTCTCGGTATCTAGTCATGCTTCAGTTGTCTTTCCCTTTCTTCTAAAACGGCTGAAGAAGGAGGAACTTGAAATGACAGAAGATGGCTATCCGCCCACGGCCACATGACATATGTCATTTGTCCTGTAACTTGGTAGGAGTGTTCAGGAGACTGTGTGTGTTCACACAGGTGCACGCCCGTGGGGGGGGGGGGCTGTGTTCACACATGTCCGTGTCTGTGCTTGGTGAGGCTGCTTCTGTGTTTCCTGAGAACAGTGAACGAGGCTGAGAAAGTGGCACAACTTCCAGGCTACAGCCGCGTTTATGGAGTGGATATTTAGTTTCCTTTCATTTTCTCCTCCAAGGATGGAGAGGGTGCTCTAATTTTCAAAATACTGCAAGAAACAGCTCTACAAATTGCTTCACTTGTCGGCCTCTGTGTGTTTGGAGGCACAAACAAGCAGGGGGGGGGGGCCCTTCATCGCAAAACATTTTTTTTTTTTGCATTTTCTGTAACAACATAAAAGCTGCTGCGTGACGAGAATCTGGTAGTTCACCCTTTCATTTATAATTTAACCACAGCCTATATAACATAATCCAAAAAATATGGGGCATGATTAGTATAAAATTCGAATACAGCAGAGGCTATCTGAATAACTAAGAACAAAACAAAAACCTTAAAAGAAGAGAGGAAGAAAGCCTCCCAGGCATCGGGAATATATGTGGTATTTCTTTAATACTTCATTTTAAACTACCTAATTGTGTTTTTAAGCTTCGGTTCCTGTAATTTTGCAAGACGAGGCATTCCAGGGAGAAAACATATGGTTAGGGATTTTTAAACCACACAGCAAGAGTGCATCATAGACTTATCTGCTGTTTTAGTGTCACAAAAATCCACCACTGAATTTATCCAGTCACCCATTAAAGGAAGAAAAGAATTAAAGGCAAAGGAGTTTTTAAATCCCCTAATGCTACAAGAACGAGTGAAATATGTTAGCGAGTTCAAGAGAGAACGGTGGCGGGGCTTGGGACTTCCTTACAAGTCTAGCAAATGGCGATGAGCAGCTGCAGGCGGGGGGAGGGGGAGGGGGCACCGCTGGGCAGAGCAGAGCGGGCAGCGGCCGCTCCGGCCTGTAGGTCACCTCCGCCCAGCCCCTGTGCCGCTCCGCTTGGCACCGCAGCCCGGCTTAGAACACTCGCTCTCAACTCGGATCCCACATGGGTAGGTAGGCAGGAAAACAGCGTCCCCGTGTCTTAGCACGCAGATGGATGGAGAGAGGCACAGAGAGACAGAGGAGTAGATGTCTGCGTTCACTTTAAAAGTTCTGTTGTAAATTGTCACTTAAAATAATATCTCTACTGAAGTCCAACTGCCCGACGGTGATCATTTTTAGGAAGAATATTGAACTAGCAACTTGTGTAGATATCAGACAGTGAAAAACCTGAGCACTCCAAGCAAGATGTAGAAAGGGTTGCAAATGCTTAAACTTAATGTTGGCGTTAGCTGCACAAGGCACACAGTGCGTGTGTGTGTGTGCACGTGCGTGTGTGTGTGCGTGTGTGTGTGTATCTGTCCTTAGGCTCCTGTGAATGCAGGGACAAAAGCCCCAAGACGCATAGCCACGTAGATCATTATTCAAATTACAGTCAGATTCCCCCTTAAATTACAGGAGTGTCTCTTATCAGAAACTGTTTCCTATACTACAATACCCTGCAATAAGTGGACATTAATTAATGCTAAATTACAATGGACTCACATATTATATCCACATGAATACCGAATGAGTCCATTATGAATAATATTATTACAGTAAATATTAAGGGACCTGTGTGTAGTTTGTCACTAATTACAGAGTGTTGACAACTCCAGATGACCTGAAGTGCCATGAACTTGTAACTATCACAGCCGCACAGAATCTTTGATTAATGCTGCTTCGCCAGCGCAATGGAGACAGGACGCCTGGAGTCGACTGACAGCCCTGGCTCCCGACGGCATCCCTGGGATGCGGGCTCAGAGGCAGCCATGCTCTGTTCTCTTAGCTCCGTTAGCTCGGTGAGGTTCTTTCTCTCCATCAAGGTTTTAAGAAATCCACACACAGCTTAGCCAGAGTCTCTCATTTTACTGGGTGGTCATTTTGTCTTCTGAAGGGAAATCCTTCACCGTTTCCCACTTAAAAGATTTGAAAATACCCTGATGGGAAATTCTCTCTCTCTCTCTCTCTCTCTCTCACCCCTCCCCCACAAAGAAGGGTGTGAAAGGTATAAGGTGTTAATCTTGATAATTGAGGCACAAAGGCAATTAGAGGTCTAGAAGCCTTACCGCACAGAAAGTGATTTCTTTTGTTTATTTGCTTACTTTATTAACTTAAACATCTGTCTGAATTAATCGCTAATGAAGGAGAAGGAGGCCCGAGAACCGCAGCTGAAGGAACAGTATGTTGGTGGTGGTGTTTTGCAGAGTCCCAAATCTTCCAAGATTGCAAGCCAACTTGCTGCTCAAAATTACTTTCCTGCCCAATTTTCTGTTTGCAAAGCAGTAAATTATTTACATTTATTGTGCTTATTTAAGCACTTAAATGACTATGAATGGAGTACCGGCACATTTTAAAAATATAGAACCATTACACCACCCTACTGCAAGAAATTCCTGTTATTTTCCCCTAAAGACTGCTTCTTCTACTTTTCTAATCTCTTTTACAACAATTCATGGAAAAGGCCATTATTACATTGAACATGTTTTAATAAGTTATTTATTATTTAACATACTTTAAGAGGCAAAGCTATAGAAGTTACGTTACACATGCTAAGAACGGTGTCCTGCAGAAGCGTCCAGTTGCTTGAGCCTGAAGGCTTCAGTTTCTGGAATAAAATCAGACCATCCTTCATTAGAAACAAATAAAAGGTGCTTTTCACTATTAATCACTTTGTAAACATGGGTATTTGAAGAGATCAATTACACTAAATAGTGTCGGCGGAAATGACCATTTCATATACTTTTTTTTTTTTTGCTTTAAGAGTTATTAACTTGGAGTCAGTGGCCACATATTTTTTTTTTTTATTCTGCAGCTGCTCTTCCACACATACCCTCTTCCTCTGAAGCTGCACTCAAGTGCACACGGAGCCGATGTGCAGGGGATGCTCCCCCCCCCAAGTGTGTTCTGCTGGGCACCGGACATTCTAGCCGGGCAGCCAATCGACCAAGAGATGGCCCAGTTCATCTAGCCACGGTAAGGAGCGTGCACTAGAAAATACAAGAAGGGGGATGATAGACAGATGGTCTGCTGATGGTAGGGAGAGGAAAGGAAAAAGGACAACTCCAGGCAGCTCTGCTTGCAAGATCGCAATCAAGCAGGGCATGAAGTCTTTCCCTTCAAATCTTGTCCATGGCGGCGGTAAAACTTCCCAGC
>NC_063162.1:3111172-3116172 GCF_023159225.1 Perognathus longimembris pacificus | reverse complement strand
AGCATTGTCACGTGTCAGTGCTCAGACACACATGCACACACCCACACCTCCCGCATACACACACACACCACGCACGTGTGCACCTGACTAATGAAATTCGGTTGTGCAATTGGAGGGTATCTGCAGGACTCCCCTCATTTGCCGCTCTGGCCTCTATGCCACACGCATTCCAGACGCCATGTTCCTTGGGCTCTCAAGTCTAATGAGCTCTCTGAAAGTGCAAGTGCTCGGAAAGGCCTCCCCAGGGAGCCCCCTCCGCGTGGGGAGCAGCAGGGGAGTATGGGAAAGGACTCCCCTAAGATCACACAGCGGGGCTTCCATGGAAGTTCTGACGGCTCCTGGCAGAGATAAGCACCCACTCGTTTAATTCCATCATTATTTCCTATACGCAGAGACCGGTTACTGTGCTGTCAGTCCCCACACGCTACAGGTGAACCTGAACCTCAGGGACAGGTGACAACCCAAGACACCACCCCCCCAACCCCCCCCCACCCAGAGGCCACGAGCTGAGTGTGCTGCAGGAGACTGCAGGGAGCCGGGGGGGAGGAGGGCCTCGGGGAGGAAGGCCTCGGGGGGGGGGGGGGGACCTGGGGTACCCACTGCCTTCTCCATCCGCACGGAGTGCACCTCCCAGCTGGACAGAGCGCCAAGGCCTTCCCCCCCCCCCCCCTGCCCAAATGTAACCGTGTTTGCCTCCTTCGGCCTCTTCCATGACCCAAATGACGGAGAACACAGAGCAGCCAGACCCGCACCCAGCTCCTCAGGCAGGAACGAGGCATTGCTACTCCAGCTACAAGCAGCATGCTCTTATACCACCTCCCCAACGCAAGAAGAGGTGATCCGTGGGACCCAGCCGGCCCACGCCCAGAGCGCGCTCCACGGCCCCACAAGGGCACAGGACACCAGCCAGGTGCCCGGCAGTCCTGAGCCGCCCGGCAGCCACAAGACCTTCCGGGGGGGGGGGGCTGCGACTTTGCTTGGAAGCCTGCAAGCCGAGAGCCCAGCCGCGGCATTCGGTGTACGCTGCACGCTATAACAGACCCAGGCACAGAATGGGCCACGCATTCTCTAAAATGCCATTCATCTTGGCCATCGTCCGGCGAGTGACCTTGCATCACGGTGATAGTGAAATATGAGTCCTGCGTTTTGCAGACCAGACCTCGGCACAATGGACTTGGAGTGCGCAGACATGGGGACAGAGACCGAGGCGAGGAGAGCGAGAGGAGGCGGCGGCACGGCGGTGCGCGGCGGCCGGGCCGGGTTCTCAGCCACGCTTCTGGGAGCTGGCGGGGCCGCTCCCGTCTGGCCGGAGCCGAGGGGGACAGAGGGACGAGGGGAGAGGGCTAGCGAAGGAAGCGCAGGACCGGAACGCCTCGTGGCGAGGCAGCCTCTCTCTGTTGGGGCGCCTTGTCGAAACTGGGCCACCCGCGTAGCTGTGACCCCTGGCGCTTGCTGCCGGTCCCCTCAGCGTCTCCCGTGGGACTCCCCCCCCCCCCCCGCATCTGCGGGAGGTGGAGCACGGGGACCCCCCACGGGATGGCAGACAGACCTTAACGCCCCACGCGTGGGAGGCGATGGGACCCACACCCGCCCGACTTCCTGTAGCTACTTCCCAGTCTCCCCATCTGTAGAACGGCTCTGACCGCGTCACCCCGCCAGCCTTTCAGCGCAGAAGGACTCGGCATGTGGCAGCTCCTACCACCATTCCGTCTCGGAGCAACAGGTCCGCCACCTCATCCCCCCGGGGACCACTGCCAAACGCAACAGGAGAGCCGCACGCACGCAGCGGACGGCAGGAAGGCCCCGTGCGGTGACGGTGTGACTCTCGGGAACGCACACCGACGTTCCCGTCCACCCGAGGCAGTAAGGGGGGTGGCTCCACGCGTGGGGCGCGCGGCTCCGTCGGGCCGCGTCTCGGGACTGCCGACGGGCCATCGGGGGGCCCCCCAGCCGTCAGGAACGCCGTGTGACCCGCCACGCGTCGTTCCCAAGAGCTCCCGGGCCTGCAGGCCCCGAAAGTGTCATTCAATTCGGAATGGAATTTTGCTTCTTTCCCTGGCAATGTAATAAAAATCTTTGAGTCTGAGGAAAAGTCAGGCAAGTTCAAATGTCAACCAGGTTAACATTAAAATTGTTAGAAAACAGGAACTGTAATTTGGGGATTGGAAAAGAGGTAGCATTCATGTGGTAAGTGCAAGCGATCTGGAAATAGATGTTTATCTTGGCCGTTTTCTGGGAAGTGACATCATAGCCTGCGTCTCCTGGGGGCTGGGGCCTGCATTTTTCAATCCAGATTTTGGCACTCAAGTTGGCAAAATTAGACCATTCTGTTAAACTGATCTTTGAGGCGTCCACCTCCCCAGCACATTACAGCACACCTATGACACGACTCAAGAACAATGGGTGAAAAATGGGCCGTAAAACAGGAATGGCCTGTTTCATGTAAAGTGGGTTTTATGGCGCAGGTGTACCTGCATTTATCGATACTGTAAAGCAGCAAGGTTGTGCTGCCACAAAGCATGACATTTGTTTTAAAAACAAAAAAAAAAAGCAGAAAAAGAAAAATCATATCCACCTATTAATTTTTTTAAAACCATTAGCACTGGGAATTTTTTAAGCCCATTGCATACTTTACTTTTAAAAAAAAAAAAAAGCATTGGCTCTTTCCTCATCTGGAATTTTCATATGCTAGGTCAGAAGCTTTGTAAGATAATATATGAAACAGAAAGGCAATTTGCTAAAAAGGGAAAGAAGGAAAAGAAAAAAAAATAGCTTTGTTCAAGCGAAAAGCAAAGTTTCCACACCTACTCAGGGAAAGCCCAAGGTTTAAGGGCCGGAGCTGCTGCTGGGGCTTCCGGGTCTCCACCGCAGGGGCTCAGTGGAGGGAACCGGCTGGAAGCATTTCGGGTGTGAATGGGAACGTTCTGGAAGGAAGTCCTGGGCCGGGGGGGGGGGGGGGGGGGCGGGGGGGGATTGCCGGTTTCCTTTCGGGAAGATGGCATTGTCTCTGCCACAATCACTGGGGAAAGGGTGTAAGCGGGCGGCTTCAAAGCCTGGCGCCCGGTCCGAGCGCCTCGACGAGGCGGACCCGGGCTATTTATAAGTGAGAGCGTGAGCACGCTGCTGCCCCGGGAAGGATTCCTGGCATCTTGTTCAGATCAAGGCAACCGTCTAAGCCCTGCGTGAGACGCGTCTCTCTGCCCACGATGCCCTGGGTTTCAAAGTCAGATTCTTCTCCCTCCCACCTACACCAGGCCTGGAGACTGTGCCCGAGGACTCGACGCTGCCGCGCAGCCCGCGGGTCCGGCCGGGAAAGGCGCCTCTGACCCCCATCCACGCATCGCCCCCCAAAAGCCTCCCATGCCGGTGGACCTGGGCACAATAGAATTCCCTCCACAGGGTGCGGGGCTGGGGGCGGGGGGGGGGGTGCGTATTTAGAGCGAGAATAAAACAAATGCTTAAAAAACCCATTATTGGTTTCATTTCCACTCTCAGCTCTTCCTCGGCGCCAAATGCCGCCCTCATGGTCGGTGCAGATGTTGCCCCAGCTGCTGGCTCACATCGTGGCGGTATGCTGCCTGGCTCCACCACGCGGGGTCCCAGGAGGGTGACCCAACGAGACATAAAGCAAGGACAACTGCAGCAGTCTCTCCAATAGCTGCCGGGGGAATCTTTCTAAAATGCAAATGCGAGCACAGTATCTCCCGCCGACAATCCGGCCCTGCTATCGCTCCCTCTCGCTGCTCTCCAGATCCTTGGCCTGGTAGAGAAAGGCCGCCTCCGTACAGCGCCCCCCCCCCCCCGCCTCCTGTCCCCCAAAGCTTGTTTCTCTCGGGTGCCAGCGGCCAGCTTGTCCAAGATGCTGACAGGGGCCCCACAACAAAGCCCACTCTTCCAGGCCCATTGTTTCCAGCACTGCTTTCATCTCATTGGCCAGACAAACTCTCCTCTCCATCCTTCAAAATGGTCCTCGGCCGCATCTCCCCTCTAAAGCCTCCTTTGACCAGACGTGGTCAGGTTAACCTTCTCTCCTGAACAGCGCCTACGTGGCAACCACTTCTCCCGTGGTCGGGTTATTGCAGGTGTCACCTCGGAGGTCAGATCCCTGTCTCCCTCTCTCCCCAGGGATGCCCGGTCCCCGTGAGGCAGAGCCTGGGTCCTACTGAGGATGCGGGAGACCCGACACCCACACAGACCACGCAGAGAGACGAAAGGAAAGAAGGAGACCCGGGGCGGAGGAGCGTCAGCCCAGAGCCGTCCGCAGTGCCACCCTCCACCGGCAAGCAGCGCGCAGCCACACCTGGAGCGGCTGGCTCGGCTCAGGTGCTGTGTGCTCCTCTTGACACGGGCGGCCTGCGCCCACGGGGCCCAGCCAGGGCTAGCCTCGGCCCGAAGGAACCGCGGCCGCGCACCTTTGAAGCGCCGGCACTCAAGGTCCTTCGGCATGAGAGACACACCCGCCGGTGCCTGGTAGGTGGCTCGTTCGGAAGAAGATCGGGAGTTGAAACGAGGTCACGAAGCTACGAGACGGTGCCCATAAGCTGCGCGCACTCAGCTGTGTCGCCCGGGAAGGTCCCTGTGGCCCCCGCTGGCGGCGGAGCTGTGACGCATGTGAATGCCACACACACACACACACACCACACAGACGCCGCGTGCGTGACACACGCACGCCATGCCTTCCACACGCGGTCCCATGCACGCGTCTCCCTACCACTGAATTGCGCACGTCAAGCTTTGCAGTGGACTTCTGCAACCGTACTTGTGCATCGCATGCCTAGACAAAGCGTTTCTGTCCCAGTGGAGAACACTTCCTTTTTGTTTTAAAACAAGATAGCACCATCCCAACATAAAACGAAGCCATGCAAGCCTAAGAACATCACGCCTGGCCAGTGCCATTCTGCGAAACGTCTCATGCCACAGCACATTTGCTGCCTTTGCCCATTATCCACCAGAGCAAGTGGCCATGAACCCTTTGAACATGCTTCTTAATCCGTAGTCAC